>NW_010564080.1:0-32843 GCF_000687285.1 Phaethon lepturus
ATTATTATTATTATTATTATATTTCTTAATTTAAGGTTTAGGAAATGTTGTCCTCTCTGTCTAAGTAACTATCAACAGTTCTTTGAATCACCATGAAAATTAAATATATCATTTTCTACATAGTGTCACTGCAGACAAATTTTAACTTAGCCCAGACATCTGCATGTAAATTACATTTATGTGCCAGTGCTAAGTAGATGTAGGAACTTTTGATAAACAAAATGTACCTCTGAGCTTACATAAGTGTAGACTATTGATAAAAAAATCTAGAGCATACACATAATTTAGTAAAATAAACTGAAGAGTTGAGATGTTCCTGCAGGCAAGGTGTATGTCCTGGTTTTGGCTGGGATGGAGTTAATTTTCTTCCTAATAGCTGGTATAGTGCTGTGTTTTTGATTTGGGATGAAAATAATGTTGATAACACACTGATGTTTTTAGTTGTTTCTAAGTAGTTGTAGCACTTACATTCAGTCAAGGACTTTTCAGGTCCCCATGCCCTGCCAGCGGGGAGGTGCACAAGAAGCTGGGAGGGGGCACAGCCAGGACAGCTGACCCAGACTGCCCAAAGGGATGTTCCCCATCATATAATGTCATGCTCAGTATATAAACTGAGGTTGGCTGGAGAGGCGGGAATCACTGCTCAGGGAGAGTCTATCAATTTCACCAGCAAGTTCCAAACATAGTGCTGAGAGGATCTAAACAAGTTTAGTTCAGATCCTCATCTGCAGTGATGCAAGAGTCCTAGCTGGCTGTAGGTAACATGCGAGAAAATCATCAACATGTGTAAGAACTTTCAAACCATACTCTAAAGATAATATGTATCTTTAGACAAATTGTTTTCTTGATAACATATTTGATGAGCAAAAATAATTTGGCTGCTGTGTTTTTTGTACTGAATAACCAGTAAGTTGCTATAGCTACATATATTAGCTCAAGCATGTCTATCCTTTTTCAATATATAAAAACAAAAGAGGTGCTGTGGGTGATTTTTTTCTCATATTCTGAATGTATCCATTGTTATATTCTAATATCCCATCCACTTTTTTTCCCCACAAATAACCTATAATAATAATAATAAGCTATAATAACTTAATACAATTTAGTTTAATTATTTGTAGATGATACAGTCCAAGAACCTGCATTGTCATGGGGCTCTTTGAACAATCTGAACTGAACTCATCACTCAGCCAGAAGAAAAACTGGATTTTTACCAGATTAAAAAATAAAATCTTACCAAACATAAAATATAGTTGCATAAAACAGTAGTAGAAAAGAGGAAAATAACCATTGTTTTGGAATTTGGAAACATTCTTAAGGTACTTACACCACCTGCAGGCTCCAAAAATGAATAAAAGAAAAGGCATTCTTGTGCCTCTATGTTTAAAATTATTTCCTATTATATTTTCCCTTATACTTATAGTTTCCTTCTTTTGAGTAAAGCTTATCATTGTTACATATTTTACCTTTATGTATTCCTTTCCATTTTACTTCCCTATATTGTAAAAAAGTTGAATTTAACATAAAATAAGACAGTAGATACTGTAGAATATTCTGATATTTCTGGATTCTAACTTTCTACATTTTGTTATTTTAAATTTTTAGATAAGATCTTTAAGCTACAGTTACTTCAACCTTTATTCTGGGAAAAGCAAAAAGGGCATTTCAACAATTTATTTGACTGAGATTTATTTCTTATTTTACCTTGATTTCTATTAAAATATTGATAGATTTTGTTGAAAACCTATGTGACTTCTGGACAATTCTTTTGGCTTGGTTTTCAGTGTGGCCAAAAATATATCCCAAATTTAACTACTCTTTAAGTCATTGAACTCCTGTCTTTGAAAATTGAGTTTATTTATTTTCCTTTTCTATGGGTTTTCTGAGATCATTATTTGACAAAGGCAAATGTTTTTTTCCAAACAGACCATTTTATGTGTGTATAAACAATTAAAGAGAACATCCACATATCATATGTAGATTGAATACAAATTACATGCACTGAGAATGCCCTGTCGCTGCTTTCCAAAAGTCTCATTTTTCAGAGACATAATAACCTCATTAATTCCAGCTGCTGGAGACATAGAGATAGTCTCTAAAACAGCCAGACTCCAAGCCAGATTTATGTAAAAGTTAATTCCAGATAGGTGATAATGAGGGGTGTGTGTATGTTTATGTAGGGATACAAAAAAGAAATTTGAAAGAAAATGACAAGAAGAATCTAAGGCAATAGGCCTTAGTATTCTACTGAAAACTGAATAAGCTGAAACTTCCATATTATTGCAAGAAAAGCACGTTGTAGAAGCGTGAAGACAATGCAATAAACTGTTCTACCATGAAAGACACACAAAAAGTTACTAGTAGATGGTGAAAAAGTACTGGCACCACAGGGTTATTTAAAATTATCCATGCTAGGGATTTCAAAAATAATTCAGGAGTTAGTCTGCTCCTGACATCAAATTACAAATCTGAAGATCCTCAATTTCTTTTGTGTAAACCCTAGGTTCCTTCTGCCACTCCTGGTAAAGGGTTGAGATGAAACAACACTTCAAACAAGTGAAAGTGGTCATCGTGGCTGCAAAGAAGTGTAGCAGAACTATCAGTGTGGATTTCATGAGTTATTTGTCAAAAACAGGGTAATTTCTTAGGGTATTTTTAAACTATAATTATTAACTTCTGGAATATTTATGTCCAGTGCACCCTCACTGGGAAATAACCATTTACAGCATTCATATGAAATAGTGGCCAACAGATTGATAAATAAAGATTTCCTGTTATTTCAGGAGTTCTAAAGTTATTTCATTAATTCAGGACTTCTAAAGTTGCATGCATCAAACACAGCAATATTTCATAAACTGTCTATCTGGGCATGTCTGGAGAGCGCAAAAAGTTGTGTTTCCCACATCTATTTGCAGGGCTAATATTCTTTGAGTTTGGACTTCTTCCAGAGTTTGCTTTTTATTTTCCAAAAATAGCTATGGTACTGTCCTATTCAGCCTCATTTATGTCACCCTGGCTTGAGCAATGTATGTGGCTGGCGAAGTGATTCGAACGGTGTTGTATAATTCCAGAAGTTGGAAGTCTGTAACAGTAGATAATAAAAATCATATTTTCTAATTTAAATATTCTTTTTATTTAACTAATCCGGTTTTTAATTTTGGTTTATTTAACTCAGCCTGTAAGTAGGCTTACCACAGGCTAGAGATGAGCATTTAATTTCGCAGTCAGCAAATCGCTGTTCAAAACACATAGATTACTTCTGCTGCAAATTCATAGAAATTCAGTCCCCTTAGGTGCAAATGAAAGCAGTCAGAATTTTTTTTATATGCCTGATAAACAGGTGTATAAAAACAGGTATTGGGTCATTGGGCTACACCTGGACTCAAGCTGTTTCTGTCTGCTTTGTGCATGGATTACATTGTTTATATTACTTGAAGTCACCTACAGCAATACAGTAAAAGGATCAGATTCACGTTAATATGCAAATTAGCCCACACCCATAATATTCTATCTTTCCATATATTTCTTTGGTGTTGAAACAGAATCAGTTAATTCAGAAGCCAGTTTAATTCTATATATAATTCCATCTATATTTCCCAGGTTTGTGTTAAATTAGAGCATTTTTCTGCACTACTATTTTCAGAAGTATGTAAGCATGGTTTTAGATGATAGCCACAAGCTAATGGATATTACCTTTTGTGTGCCAAGTGTTCCACGTCTTTTGAATAACAAAAAAAGGATTTAGTTTCTGCCTAGAAAGTCAACTGACTAAATATAATCATTATAATGTAATGAAAATATCCTAAAATACCCTGACCCTGTTGAATTTGGAATCTATTTTTTTTAAGTCTAGTATAAGTAAACGTTAAAGCAGTAGCCACTGTAAAAATACAAGATGCAGTTTAAATATTTTGCATGAAACCAGACATGAAATGTTTCTTCTGCTTCATACAATTAAGGATGCATGACAGTCTAAATAAATCTTTCCATCAATTCAATGAAAAAAACTAAGGATTATTCTTTATATCATCATAAATAACACTGCACAGATCCAATAAATGACAACCATAGGTCACAGAGCGGGGATGGACAGTAGGCTTTTTTTACCAGTTCTGGGGCATGTCTTTTCTACTTGAACCTACTCGAACCATCTTTCCATCGAAACACAAATTGAGCTTCCCTCCTGCTCCCCACCCCCCCGAAGATTCAGAGGTATCGTTGCTACTAGCTTTTGGCAAAAAGCCAATACGGTGTATTCCAACATTGCTTTTATTTTGTGAGGGAGCTCTATTGTAATACAGAGAACTAAACGAATGATGGAATCTTTTCTTTGGGCTCTGGAAAGCTCTTCATACACTAAAACTATCCCCACGTTAAGGGCTTCCACTTCATAGCAATTGCTCCATTAGTCCCGTTAGGAGATCGGCTGGGAGTGTTAAAACTATATTGTGCTACCTGAGTAGCCTGCAGGGCATGATGCACGTCTCCCATTCACACAGTTCAGTCTACCCAACGGTAGACAGGTCAGCCGCAGTGATGAATTCTAATCGGAAGTCAAGGAGATGGTAAATATTTCTGATACTCATTTCTAATACGCATACTTCAGAGGCAACTCTGAAGTTCCCTCTTCAGAGAGAGCTGCTGTTATTGCAGAGTCTTACGTAACTGAAAGCTAAAGATAACACATCTTTCTAAAACTCAGTATTTGCTTGCACACTAAAAAGAATTTGGAAGCGTTTGTGTAGCATTGCCCCCTGGTGAACTTTTTTGGTAGTATTTCTATTTCAAAACTGTTACAACGCATTTTTACCTCTGTTATTGTTGTATTGCATTCTTCTTGATGCCTAAACATAATTCCTTTAATAATAATAAACCTGTATGCATTTAAAGGCAAAATACTCAGATTCCATTGAATAGGAAAAGCTAGAATATTCCAAAGTTATTTCATATTAATCTCATCAGTGAGGTTTCCAGGGCAGATTGGCAATAGCCCAGCGTTCCAAACACACAATCACTTTCATACTTAAAGTAATATGAGTAAAAAGAAATTAAACTGACCCATATTTTTATATAACACTATTGGACATGGCATAAAACTTAGCACCTCATTTACCAGACTACAATAAAATAAAAGAATAAATAGTTCTATTGAAGAAAACATAATTAAATAGAATACTCTGTAAAATATAAGCTGAATATTGGCAGGACATGAAACACTGCATCTGTAATTCTGCATACAACAGTTAAGGTCATTTTAATGGCTTGGGGGAGGATTATGCATTGCAATAGGAATTACTCTGAATTCCATTCACTGCCTATGAAAGATTACCGCTAGGCTTTTGGTGACATTGACTCCATCAGAAACATTATGTAAGGGACAGGCATTTCAGAAGTGTTAGAAGTCCAGTATTTGGTCACCTGCATTTTCAAAGAATTTCCCAGGGTAGAAAGTATCAGTCTCTTCAGGTACTTAAATGTGATCTCTTTTCTGTAAGTAATCTTGTCCCAGGGTAACTGCTAAATATTCTGAACTATCCCTTCCCCTATACTATGTGAAATCTATAGATCACTTGCCTGGTTAATGACAAACTCTCAGTCTTCATGAAAATGAGTAACTGTAGTCACCTGTCACAACAGGAAACAACAATGTGATTTTACATATAAATGTGTGCATGTGTATATATATATATGAAGCAATTACACCAAATTTGTTTGAAAGTAAAACAAGTTTTTCATTGGATTACATTCATTTTTTCCTCCATTTTAAAATATTATTTTGCTTTTCACCTAAAAATGGAAGCTATTGTTAAAAGTCATTTGGCACCCAGGTGGCAGTACTGTCATAGAGGAGGCAGAGCCTGCATCATGAAGACCTTGCTTTAGACTCAGTTTCTGAGTGGGCATCATGCCAGTCTAACAGATGGGCATCAGTAATGGCAGCAATGTGCCCTTGCATGTGCCTCTGCATCTACTGCATTTGCCTAGGGAAAGGCTTTCATCCAAGATTGTCCAAACAGCTGTTCATTCTGAGTTTCTATCTGTATTGTTAAGAAGAGATGTCAACACTAATCCATTTTTAAGCTAGATTAATTATTTTCAAAAAGAAAAGTAAAGCAGCTTTTTGGCTGGTAGAGCGTGAGCAGAGAAAAGTCAGTACCTTTACACAAGCACATCAACTTCATAAGGCTCTCAGCTCCAGCTTTCAAGTAAAAGAAAAACTGAAAAGCCATGGTTACCCAGGATAAAATAAGGGAGTAAAGAAATGTCATCATGAAGAAACCCAAGTACGGATGAGACCTAGTTTAGCATGATACTCCAGCTGGATGCCAGTACATTTTTGTTTCTGTGACCAAGTGGTGGCTACTTGGACAACCACTATTCCATATAACAGTTCTCAGAGGGGTCGTGCTCCCCTTCTAGTCTCACTTTCTGGTCGTTTCTTTGTTATATCCTTTTCCTAAATATGCCACAATATGATGGGTGAAGAGCAAAAAGAGGAGGCAATAAACAGACAGTGACAAACTGTTATGTGCCTGACAGTGCTGTACCAAGCCTAATCCAAACTCCACTGCAGCGATTGGAAGAAAATGAATAAATTGATAGAAAGTTTTTTGGTATTCCAGAATCTGCTTTCTATGTCCTTTCTCTTTGGCACTAAATCAGGACCTGCTGTCCCACAGTGGAAGACTAAGAGGCCAGAGCTTTTCCCATTGACTGTTTATTTAACTGAAATCCCGTATGATGAAAAACATACAAATGCGATGCTGGTCTGTGAGTTTTCCAAATATTGGGGCTTTCAGACTACCAGTTCCTGCAGTTAGGAAGTTGACAAATTACAGCCTTGAAGTTACTGACGTCGTATCACCACTTTATTGGTAACAAAAGCTATAAGGACTGCTGGTTCAGCAGCTCTAACAAGGTTGGCTGAATGCATGGATATATGTAGTATCCAGCAATTGCTACATTATCTTTCCTAAGTCTTTGAGTTGACAAGAAAATGTAGGCTCCTGTGGCTGACTTCAGCACACTTAGCCTGTAGGGTTGATATGAAAATGTTGGTTTCTGAAAATTACTGGGGTTACCCTTGGGAATGCAGGGCCTGTATAAAAGCCCTGTCCAGTTATGTGGACCTCATTTGTGATCATGTATGTTGATTCCTTCTAAAACAGATTGATTAGATACTAGAAAAGGTGACAACATCACTGAATTTCTAGAAATCCAATGCAGAATTTCTCTGTACCTCAGTAACAATTTTCCTCCTAATTTGTATATATTGCCTTCCCAGCTATTTTTATTCCCTGTGTTGAACCTGTGTTCTTTGCATTTGCAAACTAAACCTGATATGCACCAGATTGACCTATTTAGTTATTTTTCAAAGATGGATTGAAAAAAAGAGGAGTATTTCAGTCAGAAGACATCCTTCTAGGTCAGGCTCCGTTTCAATCCTTTCCTTCAAATGAAAACCTTTCAGGGGGGTATTATACAATCTATGCTAAGAAGTAAAATGAAACGCAGCAGAAAAGTGATAGTTTTTTTCATTTTTAAAACACCGACTCTTTGGGGAAATGAAGATTTTATTCTTATTTTTTATAGCAGCTGCATTTCCTTTGCATGCTGCTGACAGTTTGTTAGCCACCAGTTGGAAGATACAGGTTCCATTCTGACCCAGTGCAAAGGAAAGTTTTTAGTTTAATAGCCCACCAACAGCTCTTACAATGAGCATTTAAATAATAAAAAAAAAATCCTCTTCTAGAAGTGTTTTACTAAATAAGTTTATGCTACTAGGCAGGCGCTTTTCAGGTAAAGCAGGAAATACTTCCATGTTCCCTTTATATCAATGTGAAATTGTTTTCTTTGTTAAACACTTGAATCCTGATCTATGATATAATCACATCACAAAGTTCGATGTCATTAAACAGTGACCTCGGGGAATCTAATGGACTTCTAGAAAATATCCATCAATAAGTACATAAAAGACATGTTCCCTTCCCATTGAATTAATTCACATGGCCTTCACTGAATTTCCATATGATCGCATCACATTCCAGTGTGTGTATAAACAACCGAAGCAGTTGCTGAAAAACATTTCAGAAAACGACTGTATTCCTTTCTGCATGATACCAAAACTGTCTTTGCCATCTATTTTTTTAATGTTCCTTGAAAACTCATTTAAAGCATTTACAAATAAACTTTCCAAAACAAAACCTAGGGTATCAATGCAGTTTTTTGTTCTATTGTGAAAGCCACAGCAATTACAGATTACTCTGGTAGATCTTTGGCTCCTATCTCCCTAATTTTCTAAAGGCAACATTTTCTATTGTAACTCATTATTATTTATTTCCTTGACAATCTTTCTCATCTAGCCTTCAAGGCACAAATGACTATGGACTTGGCAGCCCTAAAAGATTTCTCATTAAAAAAGTCCATAGAACATTTTGTTAGTACTCTCTGTATTGGTGTCAACAGTGAGGGAAAAAAGGCAGCAGGAAGAACTTACTACTCTTCTCCTGCTGCTTGAGGAAAGGAAGTGTATATGTACCTCTGTATACACCTGCAAATATTGCTATATATGTATACACTACAAAATATTCTGTGGTCTTATCTGGGCAGCATAGTGCTGAGACATTGGTCCCCAAGTCTCTGCTCCTTCTTTTCCCCTAGCATGGCAGTGAGATTTTTCACTCTGCTGAAATTGCTTCCTGCATTTAAATGGTGCTACTTCTATTAAAGCAGAGTTATGTTTGGTCCTCTAAATTACACTCAGCTTGACTAAAAAACAAGCAAATGAAGTCATTCTGACTACTTCAACAAGCCTTTGAAGCGTTTTTCATGCCAAGAGAAACTTGTGACTGTAAGTATGGCATTATGTCTTATGTATTTGTTCATGCACAAGTACAAGCACGTACATTTATCCAGTCTTCTGTATGGACTATTCTGCACTCCTACCGCACAATTTTATTTTAGTTCCCAAAATGAAACCACTATGATCAAGAACCCTTGGGAAAAAAAAGTGGTATATAGGTATAAGAAATTCAAAGTTTACTGAAAGGGCAAAGAACTGTCGTACATAGATTGTTTTTCTTCCAATATTATTGTAGTTTTATGTCTAATAAATACAAAAAATTCCTACTTCTCATGAGATGCACAGGGTGATTTTTATAAATTACAGAATTCAGCACTTTTTTTACTTCACTTTTCTACTTTTCCTAAAAAGGTATTAGGGAAACATAAAATACAAAGTATTTTCTCAGTTGAATAATGTCAATATGAATTTCACAAGAAACATTTGTAATGACCTTTGTTTCAACGTTAGCCATGTGTCACGTTAGGTGTGTTGATAAAAAAGGCAATTTTTAGGCTCCATCCAGATAATGGCATGATTCTAGAAGTTATTACTCTTAATGTCAAATTTCAAATTGATGTTTATTAAGGTGAATTTTAAAAAAATACAGTAATTTTTTTCCCTGTATTCCTTCGGTTTTCATAGTAAGAAAGAATGTTAACAATTGATTTCAACTGTTCTTGGGGGCTACTTAGAGGCTACTCAGAGACACTGATAATAACTGCTGTAAACGTTCAATTTACAGCATTTATTTTCCTTGGGTTCTCTTCTCAGTTGTACTACTAAATATTATATTCTGATGTCAGAGAAAAGAGGTGTAATATAGCATTCACACATTCCTTTCACGAAATAGAAATTCTGAAAGTTTACCAAACTGACATTCTAATCACCATAGTCAGATGATAACTGAAGTGCATTTCACTCATTGCTTTTAAAAATGTTTTACTTAGGGGCTATTGAAGATATATGTTCATCACTGACTGCAAAGGATTACAATATGGTGCCGTCCAAAATGTAATTCAAAATTCTTTAACAGTGTTTTTAGCTTGATGGTCAGAAAGTCAACTGGAATTTGACTGAAGTTTCTGTTTTGAATCAGTTTAGTAGAGCTCATCTGAATTCTTGCACCTGTCTTGCTAGGGGATCATTCTTTCCATTTGACCAGAAATCTCGTATTCTGATCAACACAAACCACTGTTGAAACTAACTAAAAAGTTGTTGTTTTTTTACAAGTTGCCATTTTCCAAGTTAAGAATCTTCCACACAGTTCTAGTTTCCAATTCTCTTATATTTCCCTGCTTTTTTAACATTTTGTTAGTTGCTTGCAGAGAAATACTACTAGAGTTTTTTATAGTGTTTAAAAACACATTTATTTACGTTGCTCAGACCTTGAAGTAGTTTTCTTTCATGTCTATACTACCTAAAAATAGAATTAGCTATCTATGAAAATATCTACCTACAATTTGTAAAGCAATGTAAGCTCCACAAAATATTATCCATAGAAATCTATAAAAGACATTACTTCCCCTGTGAAATATGCAAAATTCTTCTTAAAAATCAACAGCAAATTATAAGTGAACAAGACAATGGTCTATTGTAGTGCAGGAGGCATGCATTCACCTTCTCTTAAACCTCTTGTCTGATCTAAAAAAATTCCTATCAGTATTAGGAAGGGATTTGATTTTGGATCAGTTTTAGAGTTCTTACCTGAGACCAATCTTTGTTATGCCAAACTTCTATAAAAAAAATTCTAACTGTTGCTGAAATCATGACCAAATGAACTCTTCACTATGTATATGACAAATCACATTCTGCCTTTCTATTCAACCAGTGTAGACAATTATTTTCACTAGTATTCCAGCCTGGATATGCCCTTCATCTCAGGTCTCTAGCTACACCCAAACGTCTATGTAAGGTTTCAATGTCTCATCTTTTACAACAATGTACGAATCTAGCTATATTTGTCTGTATAGATGACCAAGACCTTTCTCCAGACCTTACTTTGATAATTAAAAACTTCTCCCAATGCTTTTATGACAGTATGTTGCATCCAGAAGTTTATCCTAGAATAGTTTCCTAACAACATCACATATGTGCTCCATGAACCAAAAATGCAGAAAAAAGACAAATGCTGGGCTTTCCTTATGTTCCTTGATTTTTAAAAAACATTCTGCCTTCCTTATTCCTTGATTTTAATTTAATTTTCAGCATTTTTTATGGCACATTTAGCACTGATGTATGTGTGCATGCATGTGTACAACTGCCTACATATGTAAGGTACAATATATAAGGCACAATATTATCTTGCTTGACAGAACTCATATAGAAATTTAGGATTAAGTTACATAATTTATGAGTGGAACATCTGACAGATTACAGCCCCTACATCCCCCCCCAGTCTTATGCTATTTATGTAAAAAAGACTTCTGGTCATCATAAAGTTAATTCATGAGTCCATAGCAGTCAGTGCTTGGGTTTCTAAACATCATCCTGATGACACTAAACAACTTTAATGATGAGAGTCAGAGTGTAGTATGTACATGAAAGGAACAAATTACTACGAATGGGGACTAGATCTGCAAGATTTGGATACTGGTCCACATTACAGTTTTCAAAGATCTTGGATTTAACATAGTATGAGTATATAGCAGTACAGATAGGTAGGAAATAGGCAGATAAATTTGGATTCCTCCCTGAAACCCACATTTCCTCACCATTTATGCTTTGTGTAGCATTTTTTTGCTTCATTTTCACAAAAATTCAAATTAAAACCCCTAAATATTGTACTGAATGTACCTTTTGCCCAAAACAACCGCAACCAATATTCAGAAGGAACTTTTTAGACATCTTACTCCTTCTTCAATTATAAAAGATCTCCCTATAATAGTCTGCTTCTGCCTTTTGCTACAGTGAAAAATATTTTCTGCTACAAGCTGTTTAATGCTGATGCCTGGAAGGATGTACCCATATCTCAAAATATATGGTGAATGCTGGCATACAAATTGCTCTTCAGCTGTTATGAATTTCTCTTTCTTGTAGTACTGATTTCCCAGGGGAAAAAAAGACAACTTTTAAACATGCTGGGTATTATACAGCAGGGAGGTAGCATATTCCCTTTATTTCTGTTGTCACTGCCCCAGTTTCATTTAACAAATTGCTCAAACAGATTCATTCACTTAAGATTTCATATATGAGCCCCAGATGTTTTTTATCGCCAAGAGCTGACTCTGAGGACCATGAAGTAATGACAATAATAGCTAACACCTTTCATCTTTATGAGGATTATAGTTATTTCCTCTATTTGTTTTGGATAGTTTGCTTTTCACAAGAGAAAAGAACTCTGGAACACAAAAGCCCTTCTCAACTTCTGGAAGAAGACCTGTGTATGCTTTTTCCGCTGCACTCCCCCATGACATACAGATATTCTGGTTTCCCTTAAAAATTAGAGCATATGGATTCTAAAGATGTAGGGTGATCCAGTCAGGTACCTGATATGATACAGCAATCGGGGGAAAAGGATTCCTGCATGCAGTGCAAGTGTTCCTGCCTGGCACACAAGGCACAGACAGAGAGGCTCCCCCCAAGGAAAAATGAGGAATGCCTGGATGCATGTGTTCAGATTGCCAACGACCTGCCCAGTGTGTCCAAATTTATAAATGATCTGAAGCAAACCATGTGTTTTATAGCTTTTCCAGGGCTGCAATCCTTTTCAGCCAGATTATTTCTAACTTTCCATTTACTGACAACTACTCTTTCTTCACTCATTTATTTAAATCAGAACACAAAAATGAAAATTTATCCACTTCCAATACCTTTTCTGATAAGGTCCATATGGTCTCTGAAAATAAACAGCAATTTCTTGAAAATTTCCATTCCATAGCCATGTAAATCCACTGACGGCAGCTAGAAGAAAAGAGAATATGTGTCATTTTAGAGACATTTAGGTTATGATACAAATACTTAACATTTTTAACTCAAAGGATTAATTGCAAATATTTATTTACCAACTATTATTTTTAAGTGATCACTATAAAGATACGGACAGGGTATTTGGATAATCTGGATTTTAATCAGAACTGCTTTGTCTGCACTACCTGGGTACTTTATGTGGCTCCATGGATTTGGCTTAATGCAAAGAGCACTTGAAGTTGTAAAAGTAAAGTTTGTGAAAAAGAAAATAGAAAATTTCTTTCTTGTATGCTTTTTCTTCTTTTTCAGAAAAGTAGGCTCTTTCTGTCTCACATAATCTTTACAGAGTTTCTAAGATGATGCACACAATAATTTCTGTAAGGGCTGTAAATTATATGGAAAGTGCTACTGCACTATTCCTTAGTATCTGAATTTAAATGAAGGCTTCACCCTGCTTGTATGCTCATTTACTCTTTAGCTGAACAGATTATTTTGTTTGTTCTCAATTAGTTTTCACACTGTAGAGCTCAAACCTTAGAAGTCCCCATCTCTCTCCTCTGGTTGTGATTACTGACAATGTAGCATATATTTGGCTCTTCTACTTTCAAGAAAATATTTACAATGATTAATTTTATATCCATAGGCTATAGCTTATTGCACATTATGCCCAACCAGATGGCCAGTGATTTTCTAACAATAACAACAACTTCATACCTAGTTGAGATGCCTTGTGCTTTACTAGGCCCAGTCAACTGTATTATTTCTGCCAAGAAATTCCAAAAAGGTCTTCAAGGCTTTTCATCTCCAGTGGTTCATAAAAACAATGTTAAATATTAGTTTTGAGAACTTATGACTGTCTTTCCAAAAGATCAATCCTTCCCTTTTATTTCTTGTTATATGCGTGTGATTATATTTATATTGCATTATGATAAATCACTGCTAGAAATTGGAGAGCAATTGAAATTATGTATTTGGTATGCTTTTCAGGAAATGCATGAGAGCTAACCTAATTCTGGGTTTCCCTGGAATAATTCTCTTTTTGGTAATCTTGCCTGAGAAAAACATGGCAGCATGGACATTTACCCAGGATGTCCAGCAGTCCAGATGGTAGAGCATTTACAGTATATCAAGAAATACCAGAGAAGTTTTCAATGCATCTGCAGACAAGCTGACTGGCCCAAATCATGGGCCTTTTGCATCTTGGATTTCTTCAACCTGACATATGCAGTGGCAATAGCCTGCGTACATGCAGTAAGTCCCACGGGCATGGTACAAGGTACTGAAAATGCCCAGATCACAGACATCCAAACCACAAACGTTTTGCAGAACCTCTGCTGAGTTGATGGTTTGTAGATGACCTCTGATACACTCACATAACTCAGATGCACTGCACAGGATTTGTCTCCCTGAAGCATAGACGACAGCACGGACAACAACTCTATTAGACAACCACAACTTGGTCTGTGTTCCATGGAGGGAAACAGGTACTTTTGGGGTGTGATTCGCCTAACCAAATACATTTGCCAACTATATATATTTCACATGAGATGAAGTGGACTCAAGATTACGTTGACTATATTGACTAGCAGTCATTGACTATGAAAAGAATTTCACATGACAGGTTAAGTAGTGAACACATAAATGTCAGTGGAGATTAACTTTGCTTTAAGATTAACTTAATTTGATTTTATTTGTGTGATGCAGAACATTGTCTAACACAATAAAGATAATGCAGTTAAGTAAAACTTGCAAATTAGAAGTATGTGATTTTTAGTATATAACATATATGTTGCGAATGTGAAGTATGCTGGTGTTTATTTTGCGAAGATTAAGTAAACTTGAAAATCTAGAATACTTTTGGAATTATCAGTATTTATTAATTTATACTTATGTATCTAGAGATAATTGCATGCTATTTCATATAATGTAGCTCATTTCCCTGATTTCATGTGATGGAAAACATTCAAATGCTCAACTTAAAAGATTCCATGCACTATCAGTACTCTTTTATACATGCAGCTTTTTCCATTTCAATCTCCACAACTAGATTTGGTTCTGATATTTTTACTCCAAAAGCACTCTAAATGGTTTCTTTGTGGGAAACTGTACACTCAGAATTCACAAATTATCTACATGGATGTAGGTATTCTGTTTAGTTAATTCTATATTTTTTACACTTAGCTATTTCTGCTATTTCTTCTGCATACAAGTAAGGTTTTTACAACTCAAAAGGCAACATCTTTAATCCCAGTATATCAACCAAATTGATCAAAATAAATTAAAAAAAGTAAACCTGAGCAAAGTTAGTGATTTAGAAGTTTGTCTGGAATGCTAATTAATTATCTTCTTTCATTGTGCTTGCTTGAATTGATAATTTTTGCAATGGAATATTTGTAATTATCAGGTTATTTTATATATATATTTATTTATATATATGAAATTACCTAGTTTCTCACAAAAAAGCTTTAAATATGCAGCTTTTGTCTATAGGAAGAGTTTAACAGAAAAATGTTTACTGGTTATGGAAGTGGAGTATGTTCTTTTTTTTTTTTTTCTTAATCAGCCTCTATTGTTGGTTGATTATCCAGGATAGATTTTAATAAATATTTCTAGTATTAAACTCTGCACTTCCCCTATGTTACTCTATTGAGAATTCAACAGTAAAAAACCCCACACTGAATTAAATAAAACGATCAAAAGAATTATGTCTATAGTAGATCAGAATGGATATGTCAATCTGTCAAGACTGTATAATTTTGAAAGCATCCCAATTTGTTTACTAAAAAGTGTATTAAGAGTAGATTCTGCTTTTGTTCTATCGCCAGTCCACTATAGCTTTGAACTTTCTCTTCGTTCTCTTTATCAATAATATACAATTTCTAACAGATTTTTTGCACTAACACCATTTCATGTTAATGTTGTTTCAATAACGCTTGTATCAGTGAGAGACACTAAACAGCTCAGAAATTATACGACAGGAGTTAAAGCCATATGAAATGGGCTTTCTGGACCAATTTTCATTTTCATTAAGCAGAAATCACATCACTTTCCAAGTTGCTGAAAGGAAAGGATGTACAGAAATTATCTGGCATCAGTTACATGTGTTTTGGATTTGGAATATTTACATAACTTTAGAAAAAATACTTTAAAAACTTATTTTTTTGTTATAAATTAATTTCTGCTGTTAATAATATTCTACTTCAGTCACTTCTATTGAGCTCCACCTGGCTTTGAATATTCAGACTTCCAACTTCCTTTGTCGATTATAAATCCCTTTTTCTTCATCTCAGCAAACAACTATTTTATTAGTGATTTTTTTAAAGTCTGCTGAAATAATAGATCCCAAAACTTGGCATTTACTAAAAATGTTGAGAAATATAAGGGCAAGAGAAGAGAGGTTGTTTTGATAATCTGTCATCATATAAAAACATAGATATATATGTTCATCTTACAGAAAATACAGTATGCTGAAAAGCAAACTAAGCTCAGAAATGGACACATTAACTTGTACCATCATTTCTAAGACACTGCATCAAACTCTTGACTTGTTTATTCAGTACTAATTTTGTTGCACAACACCCTATTTTGTTGCACAATGCAGCTTCTAAAAATATGGAAAAGCACAAAGATGTGATTAACTGTTGGACACCATGAATAAATAACAAAGTAGTTAATACTGCATAAACAATTCTGTGCTAATATTCAGGCACTTTTGCATATCTGATATGTTTTAGTCATTCAGACTCATTACCCCAGTACAAAATACCAGCTGTGACATTGTAAAGGGTTTTTTAGCATGTTAGATTTCTTTAATCACATTCTGGAAATATTTGACTTGTCTGGTTTTGCCTGCTTAAACTTCCACTTTTGCAGATTTTGGACAGATGAATCCAGAAAAGCTGTGCCAGGACTCATGGCAAAAGATAGGTCTGAGTGCTACATTCAGTGGGCACTTGTTAGAGCAAACCCTAAGCTGTTCTAACCTGGAACAAGAAATCAGAGCCTGTACTAGATCCTGGCTAACTTCTCACATGGCTCCAACCTGCAAAAAAAATCTGGTCTGTTGACGCACACAGAGCACAATGGTTTGTATTCTAAGGAGGAACTAGATATTGTTGTGCCTGATGCATGATGAACTGTAAAAGAAAAGAGACAGAAAACTTACTGGAATGCCTTTGTAAGGAATTAAATTATCATATGTTGCATTGTCAATACAGCCAAGAAACAGAACTACCTAAAATACGAGGAGTAGATCCATATAATAATAAATGCGAACAAAAAAAAGTTTAGGGAGAGCTAATTCATAGGGATTTTCCTGACTGAATTAAGCTGCTTGAAATAAAACACCAGCAATCTTGCAGTGAACAGAATAAGTGCATTTTTTTTTGTCATTTGGTTTTGATACATCAGCCAGCCAATTCAACTTGCTGTCATTCCAAAACAAATGAAAGTGGGCAGCCAAATCACCCACACTTGCTCTAACTCTGAAACAAATGACAGATTTAATTAGGTTATTTTTCTATAAAGAAAATTGTAATCAAAATGTTGGAATATTTTCACTGACTAGATACAGACAACTGGAGAGTGTTTGCAAAAATTGAAACTTATGGCATATGTCACAAAACAGTATTAAGGCACCACGTTCACGTAACAGGAAGAGATTTGCTTGTCATTTCTGTACAGTGGAACACTTGCTACTCTGCAACACTCACCACTCCTGTCTGCCCACTGCCACACCCTGCAGTGATGATATTGCCAGTCATCACGTCTCTATGTTAATTAATCTTTAATGTAAGTCAATATGCGTGAAGACTGTGCTCAAGAAGCAATCCTCATACCATCACCACTGTGACTCAAAAGCACGTAACTGATTATTAAAAATAAATAAAATCTTCTAATGAAAAGTTCTGTATTTCCAGCTGCTTTGAAAAACTTCGTGGAGGTCCAGTATTTCATGGCTTGGACTGGAATAAGAAACGTGTAACAGGGAATTTTTTTTAACTGTACCTCTGTTTGTTTTGAAATGGATTAAAACATCAGTTTTAAAAGGGGACAAGTAGATTTTACAAAGCTACTTCTGATCATTGTGTGTTTTATGTTCTGCCAAATGACTGCCATACACATGGAAGAATGAAAAAGCTTCCTTCTTCAGCAAGATAATGGAAAAACTTCCCTATCCAGCAAGCCATTTTCTTTAACATGTCATTTTAAGGTGAGAACAAGGTTATTCTACATTCTGCCAGGCAGCTGAAATTTTCACCACACGTCTTTGTGTTTCATCCTTACTAAACTACGAAGAATTACTGAGTATGGAACCCTCATTAACTACAGTTTTTCTTTGTATCCAGAAGAAAGACTAAACATTTCATTGAGATAAATTTGATGGGCAAATTTAGGATATTATCATACATTGCACTGAATGACTTGTCTGTGGATATTTCTAATCTCCAAATAAAGATATTTGGTATTCAGTATTGGCGATCTAAGATTCTCAGAAAAATCATGCCTATACGTTTAGACACAAATTCTCCTGATTTTTAAGCACATCCATATTTAAATCTGAATCTGAAATATGGATCTGTTTCTAATTTAAAATATTTTCTACTTTTTTTACATTTTCCTGAATAAATAAGCTAGCTTTCCACATGAATATTGCCCTTTTTGGAGAGCTTTCTAGACTTCTATATCTGCCTTAATAGCATATCATCATGAAACCTACCAACCATATGCTCTGGCTTGCACATTGTAGATGTTTTAAATGCTAATACTGAAAGTCATCAGGTGGTTCATCCTGAACGGATACAAAATTACGTTCTGGAGAATAAAGTTCTAATTAAATCACAAAGAAAGGCTTATTTTTTTATGTACATAACAGCCATTATATACATTTTATAGAGACCTTGACTGGAAATAAATCTTAGATTATCATAAATGGGAAAAGCACTGTCAACCTTTCTGTTTTTACTTAGACATCCTCCTGAAATATTCTACTGATTAAGAACAACTGGAGGACACAATCACAACAGTGTCATCGTGGGCAGAAGCTGGCCATTTTGGTCAAAGGAGCCTCCAATACCACAGTAAGCATAAGGAAAATAAGTTCTAAATAAGAAACATCTTATACAATTTTATAAACCCTGTCTGGGGCATTCAGTTGAACTTTAGTTCTAGAACTCTGATTTCTGTGAGTCAATTCTGTACAGAACTGCTGTAATACCAAGGCATTCCCAAATATTGTAGCAACATTGGCAGTCAATTCAATTCCTACATTCCCCACGAAATCTCAATTAGGAACAAAAACAGTGTTGGTGCTCTCGCTTAAGGTAGGATTAAGAAAAGAAGAGCAATACAGCTACCTCTTCAAATCTAGAAATAAGACAATTTGCAGTAGAAATTAATATTAGCCTTTTTTTCCCTAATAGAATCTTATGCTTCCATTAAGAACAGGTTGATTACAAGCTGAAGAGTTCAAGATATATGTAATACTAAAAGAAATGGACTTTTCTTTGCTGTTTTTATATTTACTAATAGGAAGTTTATTTCAAAACTCACTTCACAGTTTTCAAAGGTTTTTAAAGCTATGAATATTTTTAAAGCTCCAAATCCCAAAGTTAGTCATATTATTCCTTTAGTGTCAAATTATGCCTTAACATTTTAATATAATTTTATTTCATTTCAGTGGATATGAATTCTGCACATGAATGACAGAAGCTGGGACT
Organism: Phaethon lepturus; assembly: GCF_000687285.1. Classification (NCBI taxonomy): domain Eukaryota; kingdom Metazoa; phylum Chordata; class Aves; order Phaethontiformes; family Phaethontidae; genus Phaethon; species Phaethon lepturus. Next base: position 19,471 of record NW_010564080.1, read on the forward strand.
GAACCCACCAAACCACTTAAAACTATACTAACTTTTAAGCATTAGCTGTTCTGACTTCAAAGGTCTAGTCAATATCTAAAATGTTAAACTACTTTAAATCAGACTGGCACTTAGTGACTAGAAAAAATGCATTCAAAATTAACATGTAAAATATTTAGTTGTATCTGGTTCTTTTTTAAAGCACACACTAAAAATAATCACATACTCATTGCTTCCAATGAATGTGTACACACACGTGTATACCTATTCCTCTAGCATGGGTCAAAGGCAGAACAGGGATGAAACCATTCTGCAGTTTTTAGACATGATGGCAACTTGCTGACATTCAGCTGAATACCTCTATGAAATATCAGAGAACTTACTGCTGATTCAGTGTACGCCTCTCTATACTAAATATGGTATGATACTCTATTAGCATAAATATATGCCTTTCTGTTTAAATTATTAAAGTCATGCTGATATATTTTTATTATGCATTACAATTTTGAATGAAAACTACAGCTTCATTTTAAGCAAAATTTTAACATAGAGCTACTTAGGAGAAACTAGCATGCAGTTTCAAACTGCATGAGGCAAACCTGATGTAAACCATACTGTATGTAGGTAAAAAGGTGTCTCTCTGGGCTTTGGTTTCAGCTGTATCTTCTGAATGTCACTGGCATAAAGCCAAATACATCACTGTGTTAGCAAATAGTACAGCACTTTCTTCCTCCTTTTAAAAGGACAAATGCTTTTGGTAAAGAAAAATACATGGGACTTGATACTGTTGCCCACATAGATGTATCTTGTGCCACCTGAAATGCCCTAGGATATCTGAGACACCACTGCTGCACTGTTAGATTATGCTTATGGATTTATGGGATACCTGTGCCACCTGGAGAGGCAGCTGAAGGCCAGGCAGGATACCCTAGAACATCTCAGGGCACTAAATGCTTCTGTGAGGGAAAGTGAATCACAACTTTAAAACCAATCACAACATAATTTTTCAAATGAGAAGTGGGGCTTGGAAGCTGTTTTACTCTTTTATTCTCTTTTTTTTTTTTTTAACAGAGGCTTGCATTTTTGCTCTTGGATTACGTCTGGTGAGTTGGTGAAGCTGGCTGTAACCCAATCCCCTAGTTCCAGACTCTTCCTACCAGTGGTATCCTGATAACAGTAGAGAAATGTTTTTAATCCTGCTTCTGGGATTGCTTGAAGAAAATATTTTAAGGAACTGTAGCAGAAAACTCACAGTTCTTGAATGCAAAGGTATTTCTAAACAAGTAACTTAAGAAAACATAGCTCTATTGAGCTATGTACTATTAGAATTTGTAAAATACAAATTCTGCCCAACTACTTGCCTGATTTTCAGCAATCAAGCAATAGTGTCAATAAACAAATGGATAAATAAATAAATAAATATTTCACAGCTCAGTGGTTATGTTTTCATAACATAGTGATACTTGTATCACTTCATTCTAGAAAAAATACAGAAAGGTCCAAAAATTTAAAGTTAAATGATTTGTAGCATATAAGTCACCAAAATACCATGGCTATTCAGGTCTCTATGCTCTGCCTACCAACTATCATAAGGAAGAAGAGAGCCTGCACCCACAGTTGCTTGTGAGGCCAAAAACAAAGGCAGGGACCTCAACTGCATGCTACAGAAGCTCTAATACACTAGTGAAAAAATGAGTTGGAATTAGTCACTCTTCATCCAGCTTTCCCTCACAGGCAAACCTGTAGCAAAGAACAGTGTAATTTACCGTCAGCAGACAGCAATGACTTGTGCAACTTCCCACTCTATATTGTGAAATCCTACTTGGGCTCCATGACCTACACTCTGCCAGTGTCTCCCGGGATCTCTGGGAGGCTGCTGATCGTGGAACACATTTCCTTTGCTTCCAGCACTCTGCCCTCTAGCCTGAACTCTTGCTTTAGCAGTGAACTTTTACCACTCTCTTAAATGAAAACAAGCAGAAAGGTTGCAAGATTTCTACTGTCCTGCAAATGTGACTGCTAAGCAGGGGAGATGTTGCTGTTAGCTTGGATGCAGAAGAGAGTGAGGTAGAGTATATAATAAAAAATGGTAGGTTGTACACAATCTGAATAATAGTTACCTAGCTTTTACACACCACTTCCATATGTAGACCATGTGACATTTTACAAAGAGGATTATGTTTGTCCTCACTTTATAGATGTAGAAAAAAATTACAAAAGATTTCCCAGGATCACAGCTTGGTTTAAACAAGAGCCAGAAGAGAAGTTAGACCATGACTGCCAAACCTATGTCCTGGAGACCAAATAGCTACTCCTGAAATATCTGGACAAGCCAATTTTGATGAGGTGTTGAGTTAAGAGTTATTTTATTTGTTCTTCAGGTTAATTAAATAGGTGGATTTTTTTTAATAATGGCATTTTAATATTGCCATACACTGGCTGTAAAAAGAAAAATCAATCATCTTTGCCAAAACAAATTAATAGCATAATGAAATTCTCCGTGGCTTAGTTTCTTCAAACTGCCCAGATACTGCAGTAACACACACTCAGAAAGGTCTCAGCAGTTACAAAGTATATGGTTAATTTTATATCGTCAAGATGAATAAAATTGAAAACAAGAATTTTCATAGGTTTGATAATGCATCCATTGTCAAAGTCTGGACAGAAAGTTGAATCAAATCACAGGGAATGTTCTTTTGCCTTACAGAAAAATTATGAGGGAGATAATATTTTAACATTAAGATGAGAAATACAGATTTCTGTTCAACAGCCAGCAAGCTGTGTGTATTCAATAAGAGCTGTCATAAAGGAGTTGCCAATAATCAATAAGCTTCAAGAAATAAGAGCATGGTTGCAAATATGTGTAGTTTAGTAGCATGGCAATGGGTGAAATAGAGAATACACCGCAGTGGGAATTCAACTTATTACTAACCAGCACTTTTGACAGCAGCAATAGAATAATCAGAGTTACAGATTTGATTTATAAAGTAAGTAACATGACTTTATAAAGGAAGTAACATTCCTATGTGAGTGCAAGACAGGGAGATAGTCGAGCAAAATACTGAGATGACAGCTTCAGAAGAGGAGAGTATAAGAGGTTTTCTTTTGCTAATGAAGGAAGGAGAGTGGACAAGATCTCAAGAGAAAACTAAGCAGTTCACATTCTGTCATGGTATGTTGATAGTGATGGTACACCATGCCTAAGGAGCTGGACAGAAGAGATGGATACAGGTTCAAGTCCAAAAAAGAGTACGTTTGGCCCCTATTTCAGAACTGGTGACGGCAACTGTATTTGAAACAAAATATGAAGCAGAAGTGTCAAGTAAAGCTCAAGAATTATTCAAGAAATACAGAAATAAATGATGCTACAATTGAATGTAATTGAGATTTAACAATTGCTTGGAATGTAACTTTTTGACCGGGGAAAAAATTCAGACTTTGGAAATGCATTTGGAAACACAAATGCAGTTGTGAAAAAAGGTGCTGAGAAAAGTTTTAGGTTTATGTTTCTTTTCTGACATTTTTCTTTAATATATGATCAATTATAATATTAAAAAGAAAGCTGGAGAAAATGACTGTACACTAAAGCAACTCTTGAAAGAAGATATGTGATTTATTACTTGGAAATAGTATAGAAAGTGTGAGACGGATGCTGAAGTCCTCTTGATCAATTCAGTATGGTTCACTTCTTGACTGAGATTTGAAACAAACATGTAGATGATCAAAACTGGCACTGAAAAAACGTCAGATAGGGTATTGATCTTCCTTACGTTATGAGCTGTACCTGATTTATAAACCACATTCCAGAAGGTGATATGTGACAATATGCTTCATCCCTCTTTTATGTTTGACATATCAGCTTTTAATTTGTGTTCCATAAGTCAAGTTCTTCCCTTAGGTATGCAGTGCAATTCATGTTGTACTAGATTCAGAATTAAGATACCTTAAAATAGAAAGTAAAAGAAAGTCAAACATTACAAAGTGCTATATAGATTGAAAACTATTGACTTGAGATAATGAAAGGAAAGAAAAATATCCCTAAATTCATGTGGCAATCTTTCTTCCTAGGACAACTGATTTTCACAGAAATCACAGAAACACTAGGTTGGAAAGGACCTTCAAGATCATCAAGTCCAACCATTAATCCAGCGCCACCATGTCCCCTAGACCATGTCCTGAAGCGCCACATCCACACGTTTCTTGAACACTTCCAGAGATGGTGACTCTACCACCTCCCTGGGCAGCCTGTTCCACCCTCTCAGTGAAGAAATTTTTCCTAATATCCAATCTAAACCTCCCCTGGCACAACTTGAGGCCATTTCCTCTTGTCCTATCACTAGTTACTTGGGAGAAGAGGCCAACACCCTCGTCGCCACAACCCCCTTTCAGGTAGTTGTAGAGAGCGATAAGGTCTCCTCTCAGCCTCCTCTTCTCCAGAAGAAGATTTTATCCCAGTTCTCATTCAATTCCAGACACATTCAAAACTAAATGCATGACTGTGGTTTATATCGTCCAAGTAAATATTCCTTGCTAGGAAGACCTTACAGGATTTTACAAGAGAATTAGTTCTCATGGATGTATGAAATTGTGAGCAGATTTAATTTTATATACCATGTCTGGTGTGTCTTTTGTACGCTTGATCCTTAAAATCCTTTCTCCCAATATGCTAATAAGAGTCAGATCTGTACTCGCTGAATGTAGGCATGAGTTTAATGGCATTTTTGAATGGCACCTCTAGCTGTGTCCCTCACATAAGTAATTAAATGCTAATGTTACTGATACGGTAGGTCTAAGTACATTCTTCTTACTGAGCACTTTAAGACTCCATATTAATTACAGAAAAATTGCTACACGACATTGTTTCTATTATAAAATGATTCATGAGCAACTCAAGTTTAAGAAAATGCCTTTGAACTACTGAAAATTTTAATACAGAAGGCAGGAACCTGGAACTGTAGTTCCTGCTACAAGTTTCTATTATACTGAACTTGGCTCATGTTTTCCTGTTAGTACCTTGAGGAAACAATGCATTTAGGAATCCTGTTTCAAAATGCTAGTTTGCTTTGATAGTTACAATTTCTATTAAGTTCAGATCTTTTTTTTTTCCAACTTACCTGTTAATTCATTGAGTTTGCAAAAAGGGTTTTATAAAGCAACAAACAATACATCATTTAGAACAAACAACAAATATATTTTTATTACTACTAACAAAAAAGTTATTCATTTGAATGATTGCAAACAGAGGAAGTATTAATGTTAAGTAGGCAATAAAAAGAAGCTGCATGTATTTCACCAAAACTAGTATTTGAAACATTTATAAATATATGGACACTCTGAAGTTCTTTTAAAGAAGAAGGAACAAAAAACATGAAATATCAATAAATATGATGCTTTTATAATATAGAAATACTGTATTTACAAACATATAAAATTTAATTAAGTTTTCAAGTAATTCTACTGCCTTTTTCTTTTCTTCTTTTCTATGGTACAGTCTCAAGAATTAATCTCCATCTTGTCAAATGGCTTTCCTTCTTTAAAAGTATTGTCACAAGATAGGGAAAAGTTATTCACCTGGAAGCAGTTGAAGAACTGTTTGCTTTGATTAAATAAGATAAATTCTAAAAAGATTTTAACAGCAGTTTACATCACCATTTACAGCTGAATCATCTCTTAGAACTACAAGGGAAAAAAGAGAAATGGAGAAGGATTCAGAGACAATGTATGGGAATATGTTTATACTCCTTAACCAATGAGTTTCTCTGCTACTGTCATTTTACTCGTCATGTGTTGGTAAATGGCATTATTCCATAAAGGGCAGTAAACCAAATTTAATTCTTTATCCAGGAAAATATTTCCAAATTAATTTATATCACTAAGCATAGGAATTTTGAAGTTTATGTAAATACCTTAATTTAGTATTGTTGGTTTTATAAAATATTCCAAAAATAGTAGATTATAGAACATAATATTATGATCCAATTCCATTAATTTGGGTATACATCAATTTTTCCACCCTTGAAATTTAACTTTACTTTTTTTTTTTTAATCTGGGATACATTAACATAAGATGTCTCTGCCAGATAAGCAGTGGTATGAATTTTTCAGTCATTTTTCAAGCTCTGAAAAGCCCACCTCACACTCCGCGCTTTATTGCCAGTTAATAATTAGGAAGACTAATTAATTCAGTACATCTTGCATGCCCAATTACATTAAGAACATGTCAAATAACAAGAAACTTAAACATTCAGATATTAAGAAATTTGAGTACTGAATCTTTCCACTTTGTGTATTATGTATGACAGTCTTTAATTTACCTGTTACTTTTTCCAATGGGACTTCTATCAATGGCTAATTCTTAAAGAATTGTTCCTAATTATGTTCTTTTATTGTCAATGCTCAATGCATGTGCCCAAGGCTTGTTTATTGCCTACTGTTCAAACCTGTTTTAAATGCAGGATTAAGCTCCTCTTTTTGTTTTCTTTTTTTTTTTTTCTTAATAGAATACATCATTATACAATGCTTATTTCAAACACTTTGTGGGCTTGAGGAAAATAAGGGAACATTTTGTACCACTTGTCACTTCCCCAGCAGTTGCCTCAATTCCCTGTTGCTTAGACTTTCATCTCTGCCTTAACTGTCACAATCTGAGGAACTTGATTTATACCTTTTTCCAGGACAGGATAGGATCCAAGAACCACTATGCTGAATTTCCTTACAGCCAACATGACTGGATCTCTCAGAAAATGCAATTCTAGGCATCTTTTTTTTTAAATAGTGATACTCTTTCACTTCTCCTCCTATCATCAGTATGCTGCACAGATTGTACAGTGCCATCATCGCTAGCTTACAGAGATACATATGTATGCTTGAAAATCCGACCTCCCAGGAAAGAATGTTCTACTCATCAGGCTAATGTTGCAGTATTTCCTTCTGCACAGCAGGATTAATGTTGCCAGAAATTAAAATTTACAAGAGAGAGCATGACTTTGACTTAACTGTTAGCAAATGATCCTGTTCCTGCATGGAAAGAAGATGAAACTGTGCCCTTTAATTACGGGGCTGGAGTTATAGAAGAAACAGGACTTATGAACCTTTCAGGTGAAGCCCGCCTCAGTTAAGGCATTCGAAATATCATCTATGCCATTTGGAATCGTTGGAAAGAAAAAGCCCATATGACCTTGACAGTTTCATCCACTCAAACTACTTAAAGGAGGATAATTTAAAAGGTGGTCTTGGAAACCTTGTGATCACCTCTTTTCCAGAAAGTGGATTTGTCTATCTCACATTGGTTAGTCACCGATCAGTAAGGAGGAACAGGTTGTAAATCTCTGTAGGAAGATGCTATTCTGATGGACACAGATTCTTGGATCAGGAACCAGGAATCCTACTCATTTTCATTCAGTTTTGGTTTGGTGAATCTTTAACTCTTTACAACAGCACAGTTTTCACAGAACAGTTACATGCAAGCATATACAGCCATGTAATAAGGGCACTCTTGAGAAAGGTAGAAATCTAAGGAACCTAAAGTATCCTCTACAGATTACTCCACTCATGGAGGGGAAATAATTGAATCTAGGTCAATTACATGAGATCTCTAATCACTAGGAAAAAAGGAGAAAATATCACCTATGCAAAAATGAACTTGCCTGTACCACCACTGCCTGTTTATACCAAAATTACTTATTTTGCGAGAAAGTAAAGGCATGAATATTTTTTTAACAGGGGGAAAACTGCATCCTATGCAATCCTCTTAGAGCCTAACCCATATCTTTCAGATAGGATGTCTGCTCAAGCAGAGCAGTCTGGCCTGTGCATATTGATGCTAAATGTTCAGTAACTTGGCTGTCTGAGATGGACTGATTCCTCTCTGAGATGTCTAATTTTGTCAATGAATCCGATAAGAAGGCTCAGTGTCTAACTCATTTGGACTGGGTTGCAGAGCAGGTGCCTAGAACAGACGTGGTACAACCCACAGCACTGCAGCAGAGAAATCCTGTTTTGGATACATTCCAGAGTCTTACTCTTATTCTGATGAGTCAAATTCAAGCATTGCTCATGTACAACAGTATTTGCTGGACAGAGCTCTGAATAGGTGTTGAATAATAAACCCCTAGTACTAATACCAATACCAATACCATTACCAATACTAATAATTATTATTTTCCAGCTTATTTTCAATAATGCCAGGAAATTCACTTCAAATTGTAAAGTCTGGTATTCTATTGATTGCGAGAGTGCTGGGCTTTAGTCTGACTACAGGCAATTAAATTTTGGGATGATCTTTACACAGTATTTACACAATAATTACTTCTCTCTCTCACTTGCATTCAGAGTAAGTAGTGCTGACAAAACTATCTACATTTATTGGGAAACACTCAGTAAGACTGATCTCTATCAATGACTAATTTATCACAATCATTCAAAAATTGGAAGTTGAGAGTACAGAGGTGAAGGTTATTTGACCTTATTTAATCAAAACAGAAATGTAACCCTAGTACCTCATTTGATCTTTTAAATCAATAGATAAGGAGCATATTGCTTTATCAGTAGAGACAGCTCATGAATAGTAAATTATTTCTGTTTGCTTTCCCTTATCTCATCAAACCACAACATTTTAATCACAAAACTTGATTATTTGGGGAAAATTAAGAATGATTTTTTAAAATGGTAAAGAACCATAAACATCTAAGCAATAAACTACTACGGCTGTTAACTTTTACAACTGTATAAACAAAGCAAAATTAAGGTGTTTGCAAGTGGGCTTATTTTCAGACTTTTATAGACTGGAAATAACACCATTTTATTTCCATGTCTCTCAGACCTCATTATATGTCTGCATATGCAAAGACAAGTATGCAAGAACAGCTCAGTTGACATTCTTAGGGAGGTGAATAGGAACTTCACATGGGCAACAACCAAGTAAATGATCAGTATTTACTTCAAGCTGTTTTAACAGTATTTTTCATATAAACGTTACCTTTTATCCATATGGGTTTATGACAAAATAAACCTAAATATGCATTTTAAATTGTGTTTAGTTGAAGCAGCTTAGACAACCCATGGGTTTCTGTGCTCCAGAAAACCAGAGAATTCCTGGTGTCCCTTGATGCTCAAGGAGAATGCACTTTTAGATAGGTTACTGTGTTATTCGCACTTAAAAGCCAAACAGCAGATCTAGGTGGGACAGCAGTATGACTTTGCTTCCCTTTTACTGCTTTCATGCCTTGAAAGATGGGCTAGCTAATACCACAGGGGACTTTACAAAACTGGGGCAATAATTTTGATAAATTACAGATTAGGAGAAACCTGTCTGCAGACCCTATAATCTTTCACTTATAAAATGCTTGACAGATTAATCCTGCTAAAGATCTGCTCACATGGCAAACAGATTTCTAGTTCTCTTGGCAATAATTTAGTGTGTTTCTTGTTAGAACTTGCCTTACTTCTGTATTGTATCTAGTTTCTTCTAGAAACTAGAAAAGATTATAAGAAAGTAGTTTGCATTTTAGGTACAGGCATTTGTATTAGGCCACTTCCTTGTTTTGACCATGCAGTTTATGATCATAAACTGCTACTGTCTCAGTCTGAGATATCACAAGAACATATGAATGCCCTGGAGGTCCAATTAGCTCATTTTTTTCACAGGTAGTAACCAAAACTAGATATCCAGAAGACAATGTAAGAACAGAGCAAACATTGTTCTCTCACTTGCACTTCTAGCCACCAACAACTTCTAACCTCTGTTATATCACCCTGCAGTTGTCCATTTTCCGGGTGGAAAAGCCTTACCTTCCTCAATTTTTCCATAACTTTGTGGATGTATTCTATGTTTTTTATCTTCCTTACCACTTTTCTCCTATCTTTTTTTACTACTACTACTTTCTTAGCAGGAACCATGGTGGGAGAGCAAGGGGGCAAGGGAACCAGAAGTCAATACTGAGAACTGAGAACACAGTACTCGACTGAGAGAACACAGTACTCAATAACATAAACATAATGAATGTTCAGTAACATAATGGTATAGTCATAGGTTTGTGTTTGTCATTTCTAAATAAAAATTTAGAGAAAGTGACAATTTGCCTTCTTTACCACACTTCTGCATCTTTTGCAGGCATTATCACTCATTTTACTGAAGGCAGTTTCAAACTTTTCAAATCTGAAGCAGAGCTCATCTAAAATGCATATGCAATATTTGAAGTTCAAAAGGCTCAAAAAGGAAAAAAAGGCAAGTCTCTGCTCTGCAGTAACCTCCGATTCAGACCTAGACTTCCAGATGTCTTTTTTTAGGGCCACTACAAGAACTCTGATCTCTCTACAAAAACTATGTGGGCTGTCTTCTCTCTGTGTTGGTTCTGACTTTCATACATGACATCAGTAGCACAACAGGATTAAGAGAGATGACAGCAGCTTGTTAAACCTTTGATATGCAGTGATAAATTTGCATGCAAAAAGGTCAGTCTTAACTGAAACTAATTGGTAAGGTTTGCAACTAATTGGAATTCTTTTGGTTTGCTAAAGAAAAACTAAAACATAAGAGGTGCTGAGATTAACACCACTTTCATACTTAGAGGCAGTCCCATTAGGTTAAAGGATTCAAGAAAAGTTTATGCCTGTTTATAGGTACTGTGCCTCTCCAATTGATAAGTTAATTTCATATTTATATATTTCCATTATATTTCTGATATTCTTCAGTTACCAACCAAATCCTTTGCTATATTTAAAAGAAAAATCAAACTCTTATGCCAACATTTTTCAATATAGCAGCAGGGAAATATTTACGTTCTTAAAATAGTAAAACAAGAGAACATGGATAAAACGTTTGATTTCTTTAAGATTTGGTGTCTGCTTGGGTGTCACCAACACTAAAAGCAGTATCTAGAGCAGTCATTTAATAATCTGTGATTTACAGTCACTGCTTAACAGTTATTGAACAAGTCTGGATTTCTTCCACAGACTTCCATGAGCTCTAAGCTAAGGGCTTTCACAGATTGCTTTAATTAGACACTTGAGGCCTGATTTTCTAAGGAATGCTCCACAGTTGACTGTACATTATGACTGTTTGCCTGGTTATTCACTTTCCTATGTCCTTAACAGGGGATCTAGTTGTTCCCATCATAAATGAAGTTCTCAGCAGCAGAGGTCATAATTTCAAAAGAAAAAGCATTCTCAGAAGTTAATAATCTTCAATTAGAAACAGTCAAGTGGACCATTTGTTCCTAATTTTAGACTCCTAATTTGCTGTGGGAGTTCTGCCACCTAAATGTGTAATAGGTGCTTTCCCTCTGAGCAGAACACTGAGATATTTTCTGCAACGAAGACATTTCTTCAGCTAACAAACATTGCATATAAACTTTTATTTTTTAACATTATTTTCTTGCAGGCAGAGAGATTTCAATTTTTTTTTCAGGAACTTCACTTTTTTTATAAATTTATCAGAAATCTGTTTTGTAAATGGATTTTATTCTCACTAGCTTATTTTCTATGGCATAGCTCTCACTAGTGTTCTTTTGGATTGTACTATTCAGCCAACAGGTTACAGCTAATGGTAGTTTAAATTGCATAAGACAGTACTACAAGAATATTTGCAGATTCAGGTGAGTGAGGTGGAGACATCTAGGACAACAGAGCATACTGGATCAACTTTTTTTCTGTCCCTGGCATTATGAACTGGTTAGAAACAAACCAGTTTATTTCTAACAGTTTGTTCAGTAGGGTAAACATTATGCTCCTACTCTGTTCTTCAGGCAATTATCTCTTAGAAACTCTAGGGTCTTGTAGTGTAAGTAATCACAACAACACTATAGCAGAAAAGGCATTAGGAAGACTGAAGGCTTGTGTAGACTGTTCATATACTTGACTACAAATCATCTGTTCAATACGAGGACCAAGTGGATTTCGAATGGAAAAAACAGAGCAGAAGATGAGAAGGAAAATAACTGTGTTTAAAATTTTATCTGGGTTCTTGAACACTATATGAACGTAGGGAAACTATTATTGAAGTGCAGCTGCTATTCAGTCATCTTCTTCCATCTGCCCACAAGCTATATTCTGCCCTGCTATGACAAACTATACTATTCAAATGCTAAACCTCCCCATATCTTCTCCAAATATCCTGCAAAGTACTATACAGTGCTTAATCGGATATCATGACCTACATCTTTCCTCTTTGTACATTATTAAAGTGAAAAAAGAAACTTTAGTAAATCGACTAAACTCTGCAGATTATTTTCGCATCTTCTGTTACAATTTTCAGCAGAGTAGATGTGAAAATAAATGAACATGCAGCAGCTGAGATGCAGGCTGAGCAGTGATTTTGTCTTTCATATGCAAAGACATAACCCAATAGGGAAGACTGACTACATTTGGCACATTCATCTGTGCCATAAATTGGTAGGAATATCTTCAAGCTCTGCTTCTCGACAGTTAGGCAGTTTTTATCTTGGTATTCAATATGAGAATTATACCTTCTGAACCCAGTAGTTCTGCCCCTGTGCTGAGTGTAGGAGTATAATTTTATAAGAGACTTTATTTATCTCTGAGCTCATTACACATGCTGCATACATTAATCCCTCTCTTTCTCATAGCATGCCTTCATTAACCTTACATTATTTGAATAAGTATTTAATGCTCATTATTCAGCTTATTCCATCTCTTACTGCAATTTTCAACTAGTGCAGCATAATTCAAACTGTATTTGTATAGAAAACAACCGATTTTCAAATGTGATAAAGGATGCTCCTTCTTTCACTAAAGAGTCTAAATTTCATCTTATCTACACATAAAATCTTATTAAGTAAAGGCAAGGGTTAACAAATGTCCACAGAAATAGCAATTTTCAGTGGGGGGAAGAAGAATCGGATGTTCACAGAAGATGACTCCAGCAGACAAAAAACGAATTTAATGTCTCATCTAAATGTCTGTTTAGCCCTTCTGAAAAAACTTTTTATACACTTTTAAAAATATATGGGTTTAAACTTCTTGTCTCAAGCATAACTCAATGGCACCAAAAATATTTAAAAGAGCACAGCCTCTGGAAAATGCTGGCACCCACATCCTGAAATATCAGTTCTCCTGAAGTATGGTATCTCAAGATAGAGACGTAAAAGAATCAGTCATTGTAGATGCTTCTACACTGCTTTGTTCAGACATGGATGAGGACTGTACCAATGAAGGTGCTCAAGACTGGAATGCTTCATTTATGTTCAAGCTAGCAGAGTCTCTAGACACCTCTAGACTGCCCACGGCACACATCTACACTAATATACTTGAGATTTGCCTAATCCTGCTAGAAAATATCTGAAACATGATTTACATTTTGCCACAGCTGTCTGTCACCAAACAAATGTTTTCTGTCCACACAAACAATTCAGAAAGGATGAAAGGTCAAGAAAGAG
>NW_010564080.1:32889-42841 GCF_000687285.1 Phaethon lepturus
AAGAGTGTGGTCATGAACACCTATGTTGGGCTTTGTTGGGTTATGTGATAAAAGCTCATCTGCACAGCCACAAAGGAGCCCAGGGAGACTGTGGCGCATCACAGGAGCCATCAGCCCAATTAAAGGCCCATCTCCACAAGCCCAGGGGAGCACAGGGGCACAATGGCAGCTGGGAACCCAAATTAAGGACCCCCAAGGAACAAACAATTTCTCTGGGCCCTTCCCAGTGCTGTCCCAGCAGAGCTACAGCCCTGTTGTCCAGGTGTGAAACCCATCAAGATAAGTCATCAGAAGCAACTCTCCAGATCACCTTTTGGTCTAAGGGGGATTTGCTACCTAGGGACGTGGGACACACTATGGGATGCAGGTGAAGAGCATTTTGGGATTGCACAGGATTTTTGCAGGATGTTTAAGAAAGGAAGAGAAGATGGGGAAAAGAGAGGCGTTTAGGTGATTTGGGGAGAAACAAATGTGGGAATAGAAGGGGTAAGAGGATAAAAAGGGATGGTTGCATGTGAACAGATCAGTGCAGTCTCTCCTGTCTTCTTATTAAATGTCTTTCTAAGTCTTTCCTGGGTGGGGAGGTCTCTGTTCTATCTTCATTGGAAACTGGGAAATCTTGGCCAGCTGTGTGTGTGCAACAGTCTGTACCCGCAATTGGAGTGGGGCTGCAGCCTCAGGGGCTTGTATGTCCAGGTGCCTGCAGCTGGGGAGACTGGGATCCAGGGGCAGCTACTGGGCAGAATGGGTGTCTGAGCCCAGCTGCTGGAGGGATCTACACTGTACATATGTGTATGTATAAACAACTATGTGTATGTGTGTATTCTCAATAGCAGACCTCCATCCTCCTCAGTCAGAGAGGGGAGCAAGACTGTTGGTGCTGTTTGTATTTGTGTGACTGCTCTGAGTGTCTGTGATGCGTGCAGCCAGCCATGCATATACGTGGTGTATATAGGTGCTTTGTACGCCTGCTGGAAACACACCCTCACTACTGATCAGACCTGGGGGCATGGAGCTGCAGCAGCCTTGCCTCCCTCAGGCTGATGGATCTGGCATAATACATTTTCCTCTAACAGAGTTAAAGGCATTTAAAATAATCTAATAACTGTATTGATTTGGGAAGCGATGTAATGACAAAAAATATTTATAAGTAATTAAGGACTCCTACACCAACTCAGGAGAAAGAGAAAGGACAATCTTTATGGGCAAGTAATCTTCCTTGTCATGTACTTAGTAGTACAGAAATATCTTTTTTTTTCCATTTTGAGACCAAGGCAATCTTTGCAGTGTTTTAGTGTTCACTCAATCCTTCTTTCATTTCTAGAAAGCCAGTTATCATACTGATAATCTCTTTTTCACAGAGGAAGAAAAATGAAGTAGTTAGAAATGAGAAATAAGATAAATGCAGTTTGCCTTTCAGGTAAGAAAATAGAACGGAGGTCACTAGCTTACTTATGAAAAATTTGAATAGAAGTAATCATACTAGAGGAAAGGTAGAGGATGAATCTGGCATGATCTATCACTCTCAGTACTCTCTTGTGCCTGGTACTTTGGAAGGGCAGTAGCTTCAGACCTTTGATTAAAACTAAGAAGTAATTTAAGCTTATGGAAACAGAGAGTATATTAAATATACTGCTAAATACACTGCTTATTCACGTCTCTGATGTTTCTAATTTGGCAACAAATCATAAAGTCATAGAATCATAGTTTGGGTTGGAAGGGACCTTTAAAGGTCATCCAGTCCAACCCCTCTGCAATGAGCAGGGACATCGTCAACTAGATCAGGTTGCTCAGAGCCCTGTCCAACCTGACCTGGAATGTTTCCAGGGATGGGGTATCTACCACCTCCCTGGGCAACCTGTGCCAGTGTTTCACCACCCTTATCATAAAAAATGTTTTCCTTAGATATCATCAAAATCTACTGTCTTTTGGTTTAAAATCATTACCCCTTGTCCTATCGTAACAGGCCCCATTAAAAAGTCTGTCACCATCTTTCTTATAGGTCCCCTTGAAGTATTGGAAGGCTGCAATAAGGTCTCTCTGGAGTCTTCTCTTCTCCAGGCTGACCAACCCCAACTCTCTCAGCCTGTTCTCAAAGGAGAGGTGTTCCATCCCTCTGACCATTTTTGAGGCCCTCCTGGCCCTCCTCTGGACCCTCTCCAACAGGTCCATGTCTTTCCTGTGCTGAGGGCTCCAGAGCTGGACACAGTGCTCCAGGTGGGGTCTCACCAGAGTGGAGTAGAGGGGCAGAATCACCTCCTTCAACCTGCTGGCCACACTGTTTTTGATGCAGCCCAGGATACAGCTGGCCTTCCGGGCTGTGAGCGCACATTTACGGCTCATGTCCAACTTTTCATCCACCAGTGTCCCCAAGTCCTTCTCGGCAGGGCTGCTCTCAATCCCTTCTTCCCCCAGCCTGTATTGATACCGGGGGTTGCCCTGACCCAGGTGCAGGACCCTGCACTTGGCCTTGTTGAACCTTATGAAGTTCACATGAGCCTACTTCCCAAGCTCATCCAGGTCCCTCTGGATGGCACCCCATCCCTCAGGCATGTCAACTGCACCAGTCAGCTTGGTGTCATCTGCAAACTTGCACTTGATCCCATTAAAAGTTAGTGGGTACTTTCTATTTTGATTCTGCAACTTGATTCCCATAATACGGGAACAGAAATATCATCTCATGTCACATAGCCTACATTTAAAATAAATGCATGAGTGCTTGTGAAACAGTCAACTATTACAAGGAAATAAGTCAATCTAAAAGTCCATAGATAAACATATGATGCTTTCCTCAAATGGGGTTTGACAAAATTTAGCAAATAAAGCTCTAGACCACTTTTAATAATGGAGTTTAAATAAATACTGAGTATTTGTGTACTGAATGATATTTGGAATTTTTTTAAGGAAAACTAGCACATATCTTTGTAACTAAAATCTGTATCATAATGGATGTGTAGCTTCACTGAAGTTGCACAAGAACCCTAAATGTTAATCTTCAAATTCTTGGCTTTGCAGCATTAATATTTCTACTGCAATGTTTTTCAAACCAGCAGATTAACTCCTTCCCCCCTCCCTCCCCAGCAACTACCTCGTGATATTGTCCTTCACATGGACTCCACATCAGGACTTTTTACTTTACAATACAGGCTTTTTTTCCTCTAGGGAGCAGGTACATAGAGAATGTAATGATTATGCCAGTTGGAAAAGATGTCATGAAACAGTTCATTTGCCATTGTACAAGCACTGTTCATATACTCAAAGTAGGGTCTTGGAGCAGAATTTTTTCTTAAAAGAATATGTCAAAGTTGATCAAATACAAATGTACATTAAGAATAAAATATTGTAACTGAGATTTCATCTATCAGTTCACCCTACTTGCACTCTTTCTCCCTCAAGAATTCAGGTTTTAAAATAGTACCAGAAAGTACTAAATCCTTCCATGTCAACTAATTCTTATGTGCCTATGAGATACACTGCAATAGTGGGTATTTGTTTTTTGCAACCATAGTGATGAGATTTTTTTATTGGCTAAGGTCATAAGAATTCGAAGTACGTATCTGTCTTCATTTAATTTCAGAAAATCTGAACAGTACTCTAACACCAAATAATAGGGATTTGGGGAATAGAACTGCAAAATAAGTTTTGCAGCATTATTCAGATACCAGTCTACCAACCTGACTTTTTGATTAATAAAAAAAAAAAAAATTATGAAATACAGAAAGACAATGCAAATCTGATTGTCTTACAGGTTCTTTATTTAGTGCTTGTGCTGGTTGTGGCTGGGATAGAGTTAATTTTCTTCATAGTAGCTAGTATGGGGCTATGTTTTGGATTTGTGTTGAAAACTGTTGATAACACAGGGATGCTTTGATTATTGCTGAGCAGTGCTTACACAGAGCCAAGGCCTTTTCTGCTTCTCACCCCACCCCACCAGCGAGCAGGCTGGGGGTGCACAAGAAGCTGGGAGGGGACACAGCTGGGACAGCTGACCTCACCTGACCAAAGGGATATTCCATACCATATGACATCATGCTCAGCTTATAAAGCTGGGGGAAAAAGAAGGAAGGAGAGGATGTTTAGAGTGATGGCATTTGTCTTCCCAAGTAACTGCTACGTGTGACAGGGCCCGGCTTCCCTGGAGATGGCTGAACACCTGCCTGCAATAGGAAGTAGTGAATTAACTCCTTGTTGTGCTGTGCTTGTGTGCGTGGCTTTTGCTTTACCTATTAAACTGTCTTTATTTCAACCCATAAGTTTTCTCACCTTTCTGGTTCTCTCCCCCATCTCACCAGGGGGAAAGTGAGTGAGCAGCTGTGTGGTGCTTAGTTGCCGGCTGGGGTTAAACCACAACACTGTTGTATTATGGATTAGTTTTCTCCGAAATGCCTTAAACTCTTATTCTTGAAGACATATTTTATTTTTGCTATCAGGTTAAGATTCTACGTCTACAATTTTTAGATCAGTCTTATCAAAAGTTAACAGAAATTACCAGATAGTTTTCTTGCTGTTAATGTCATGAACCAGCAAATTTCAAAATACAAATTAAGGGAATTTAGGAATTGGAGTGTTTGTTCCTATTTGACAATCCAAAGCTCATGATCCATCAAAGTCAATAACACTCTATTAGCACAGTTGGTCAGGCTCATAATGAATGGCAGATGCTGTATATAAGATCAACACTGAAAAGATTATATCACTCAAGAAAGACTGCCAAAGATTCTCAGCATCTTTGCATAGAATTATATAGAAAAAAAATATAAGTATTGTGAATTTTAAGGATGTTAAAATATGTAAGATGCAACAAATCTGTACTGAAAAATAATAAAACCAGAACAATCCATGCCTGCTGCCAAAGTTACTAAAGCACAGACTTAATTCACTGGCAAAAATCTTTTTCCTTTTAGTGCAAATGGAAAACAAACACTTCCTATTCTAGCACCTTTTAAAATGTTTGGCGATACAGAAACTGCAATCGTAGTATCGACTAGAACCTTTATGGCAGTTGCAGATTCCTTTAATTTAATAATTTACATTTTGGTGATCTGTGTGATTTCCATTCCTCAAAAATGTTAAGAGTTACCTCTTCTTGCAAGTTACGGAAACAAACATATTCCATAGTACACAGCATAATCTAGATTTCAAGATATTATGCAACAAAGCAGAACTCTAAAGGGATACACTTATATTCTAGTTTATTTCTACCATACTTGTTTTACAAAATGTCTGACAGACATGAAACCACGCAAAATACCACTGTATGGTTCAGAAGGAATTAAAAATACACTTAATGTTGTCTTCTCACTGGATTAAATCCAGTTGACTGAAACAATGGAGTAGCTCTTGACTCATGAAAATGTGACTGAAAATAGAACATACTTCTTGCATTATTAAAATAATAATCCCCTCCAAAAAAGCAAATGAAAAAACAATCCCTCCTTTTCCCCATCTGCTACACAGAACCCAGTAAAATTCTAATGCTAACACTTTTCATCTGAGCTGTTAGATAAAAATGTTTAAATGTGTTGGTTATTTTTACATGGTTTTAGTGGCAGAGTTAGAGGTAAAGATCCAGTTGAAGAGCTCCAGGTGACTGAAAATTTAGAGGTAGACTTGAAGTATAAGGGAATACATCCTATGAATTCCAGAAATTGTAGCTCCTGAGGGGTCAAAACCAAAATATGAATGACAGGAATTATACTGTTCAGCAGATATTTCTCACATTTTACAGAATCACAGAATCATTAAGTTTGGAAAAGATCATCAAGTCCCGCAAAATCTTAAATGAGGAAAGAGCTGGCAGTATGATCAACTAACATTTCAATTTAACATATGAGAAGTGATAAACTATGTAGCATACAAACTATATGGCAAACAAACATTCCTAGGACACCTACAATCATAGTATGTTGAAGTGTAAAAGAAACACTAACTATAGTCAGTGGAGAAAAATTACTTTTTACAGCCACCAGATACTACTCCCAATTGTTTTGAACATTCTGCCTCACATTCTAGCTTCACACTCTTTTGTGGACAAGAGTTCTTTGCCTGTTGAGAAACAAAAGGCATATTGCCATGCGGCTGTGTAAATATTCTCCTCTTCCAGGCCTACTTTCTGCTTTAATGAGAAGGCCAAGCATACTCATAGCTAGACTATTGCTAATGGCTTGTCCCTGTCAGTATGAGCTCCCAGTAGAATTTCTAGATAAAATAATGCTCTCATGTCTGTCTGTCTGAAATAATGACACTTTTATATGTTTTAAATAGATGAGTCTCTTCTAGCTAGATAAGCAAAACTGGCATCACAGAAGGCAAATGACATCAGAGGATAGCAAATATTATTTTTGAATGTTATAATAATTTCCTTTTGTCTAACTTCTGCTTTGAGTACAGAAACAGTGTCACAAATCACCCATCACCAAAAACAAAGAAAACCAGATTTTCAGAGCAAATGAAGCAACTGACCTTGACAGCTAAGTGATACCTTCAAATGAAATTGTCCTTATCAGTTACTCTTTTCAATAGTGTACCTTTAGGACACCACTAAAAATATATGTGCAACCTGATCTAATACTTCATCCTTCACATTTCTAAAAACAATTTTTGTCTGCCGTGTACCTCTAGCACAGTCAAAGAAGTGCACTGTGACTCAGCAATTGAATTTGGCTTGTCTACCACTTTTCTGTTCACCATTCAATTTACCTTGTACTCTAAAACAAATGCATGACCTGTTAGATTTTGCACTTGGACAGCAAGAGGTAAACACAAGTTCCTTTTTTCATTATATTTAAACACAATATGTTACGGATTTTCAAAAGGACTCCTGAAAAAGCAGTAGGGACAAAAGGTTTTATCTATTTTGCAGAAATTTATTCCTTATTTTCCTGGGATAGTTCAGTTTTCTATTATTGAAATAAAGCCTTAACAGTTTTGTACTCTATCCCTGGTCCTTTTGGCTAAGCATAAAATGGGAAGCACTGAATTGTGTAACTTGTTGATATGTTTAATGTATCCCCTGAAAATAACAACTATCAACTAACAACAACTATTAAGTATTTTTCCTCATGCTGATTTTTGCTCAGTTTAATTTTAACTCTAAGTATTTTGAGACATGACATTTGTCTTTTACTTTGTCACTACAGAGTTTAAAAAAAGTTTGATTGTGTGTTTTTAACCCTCATAGTTATTATTTTATTGCTAAACAATGACTTTCAAAAGTTAAAAATCATCAACAAATAGCATATCAAAAGATGTTTTTAAGATGGATTCATAATTTTTGAAGTCTCATATTTTAACATTCTCAAAGATGACAACTATGAGTCAAGAGTGTGTAACGTTAACTCACCAATTACAAATCCAAAAATGGAATGTTCGGCTTTTGACTATTCTTACAAAAATCTAATTTTGATTTAAGGTAATTCTTATCTAGAAAATTTTTAAATCATAATTTCAAAGACCTGAAAATTTTGTTCATGGAAATTGGAATACTATGAAGAAAAATATCCTTTACTATAGCTTTTATTTATCTTGTCTTCTAAAAAGTTACTCTGTATTTATTACCTTGTTATATAATCATGAAAGCACTGTATCAAAATGCATAAACTTTAGTGAAGATTCTGATTTGAGCAAGTTCACAACTACTATGCTCCTTTTATGTGTTTGAAACACCTTTTTGTTATACTTAGAGTAATTAATGCAATTCCCTGCACGTGATCCACAGCCTGATTTTTTTACAAGTTTTCAGAAAAACTAAGGGGCCCAAATAACAGCTTAGGCAACTCCAACCTGATTAGTAGTAGCATTTAAAACAGCTGTTCCAAAATAGCCCTATAAAACTATAAAGTGTTCTAGTAAGACTAATCTATCCAACATGTTGGAGATATACAAGAGCCTGTATTTAGGTTGTCTTCAGCTTTACGTATCTCAAACATCAAAAATCAAACAGATTTTCTTCTGGCTAATAAGTGTCCAGAATATGCATGTAATCCCTCCAAGAGTCTCCCTAATTGGGTCGGTCTTTGTGACTTTAAGTTGACCCTACATAGAGCTATACTGTAAGGCAAGTTAAGCATCAAGTTTTCCTGACATTAGCTGAGTTTATAAGGCAACCATGTTAACTAAGTAGGGTAAATTACATCAAAATCAACAGTCTATCTTTGCATAAGGTTCCCAGCACAAGTTAAATGATATTTTAAATTATAAATAGCTTATATTTCAGGAAGAAAGAAAGCTTGTATTAACAATTACTATGAAGCATCTTACCAATCATGCAGTTATAATAAAGCAATGTATTAGATCCAGTGAGTTAACCTTAAATTCAAGTCACCTGAACATCCAGTCAGTGCTCAGAGGCATCTGGGCAAAATATTTGCAATACTATTAGAATTTCCCAGAGCTGATAGGAGAGATTAGTGAGATGCACACTGTGTTAGTGCATATTGTAATCATAATTAGAGAAATCAGCTGCAGATATTTGTCATGGGGTCTTTATAAGATATCTGGGTGAATGCACATCCTAGTGAAAATACTAGGATCCCAGTATACTACACTTATTTTAGTGCAAAAACTGTCACTGGGAGAACTTGATGCTATAAAAGATGCTTCTAATTCAAAGCACAGTTAAAATGTTTTAATTTATTTTAATCAGAAGTATAATGAATGTATTTGTTAAAGAAGCTTTCCATTTTTCATGTCACCTCAGAAAAGAATGAATAAAAAACCCCAGCAATCCAACCCTGCCCTTGTGAAACCTTCATCTGTACAGCATTAGATTAACAGCAAATACACACTTTCAAAGATGGAGGATTTTTTCGTTCAAAGACATAGAAGTTATTTCCAGTGAGCATGGTACATTTTTACCATAATGATTATTATGTATCTGTTGAATATGTTTCAATTATTAGAGATGTATTGTAGTATTACCTGAGATGCTTTCTATGAGAGTCGAATAATTTGAAAAAGAAAACATAGGTAATCAAATTTATGGTACAGAAGATACAAGGTAAAAAGATTAATGGAAATGCATTGAGGGTAAATTCTGAATCCCAAATTAGACATTTGAGGTCCTCATGTATTGCACAATACGAATTAAGAACATATGAAAAGATCATAAAAAGCTGATAACTAGCTGGGAATGAAAGGTAGCAAAGCGTAAGGCTTAGTTACTTAGCCTGACTGGAAATAGCTACTTCCCTTCAGTTGTGGTTTTTATAAAAAACATCCTGAATTTGGTTTCCTAATGGTGGTCATCTGATTATGAAGGTCTCTTTTTACAAAGCAGGAAGTATGAAGGACTCCCCACACCACACTAGAAAACTTGCCTGGATGGACAACAACAAGTTCAATCCTGCATTTTCTATAATGCCAAGCAGCAACTTGAACTGTGACCCTAGGTGAGAAGCCTGGCTACTTACTCATTTACTGAAGGGAAAATGTTCCTAGTGTCTCCTACTGATGTCATGATTTATAAAAAATTAAATGGTCATCAAGGTACAGGATGAATGTATGAATGATCATATATTCCAGCTCACCTAGGACACTGGAAACTAAATGCATCATCTAGTTAATATTTTATATATCTTAATTCTTTTTACTTATATATCTTATTTTTACTTATATATCTTATATTCTTCTGGCAAAAGTATCTATATTCTGGGTGCAAAGAGTGGATCTTTTGGAAAAGGTCCTTTGTACTAAGAACATGAAGTAGATCTCACACTCTTATACGGGCAACATCAGGAATAAACGTAATTATGCAAAAGTCTAACAATTATTCATATGATAATTGTTTTTACTCGGTCATGTAGATTCTGGCTCTCATGAAATACAACAGGCTTGTACTCTTTTATTGTACTGGGGTGTTTTTATGCCTTTTGAGTGGTTTTACCTCATTCTGAGCCTTTCTTCATGGTTTTTATTCTTGCTTTCTAACTGAATAATTAGAAATACCTTTTGT
>NW_010564080.1:42854-73582 GCF_000687285.1 Phaethon lepturus
ATATCAATGAAAAATATTACACTACTGAAAAAGGGAATGCAAAAAACCACCAACTTTACATTATGATCTTGCCAGCAACTAATTTATATATAAATAAGAAAATCAATATATGTATTTGTCTATGTATATATTTTTAATATAAAAAGATTACCTTATTTAAATGACAACTCAGTGATCTAGAAAATACTTTATAGTATATATCTTTATGGTCTAGTTCTTAATTTGATTAAAACTTTTCTAATGGTCAGGGCTTTGACAATTGCAAACCACTGTAAAGACATCCATTGCTGACTACTCATAGTTAAAAGATGTACATATTATTAGCCTCACTTTGCCACTACAGAAATAGAGGCAAGATGTGCTGTCAGTATTTTAGTGAGAGTCTTGGACTATTTGTTTTCTGACCTATGGCAAGCACTGCGTACTGAGGTGAGACAGGGTAGGAGCGGGAATTTATTCGTTTACTTTTCCAGTTTGTTGAAAAAGACTTTCTTATACTATACTGATAGACAAATAAACTTATGTGCAAGGTCCCACCTATAACTAGATTAATAGAACACACTTAGCTAATCAAAATTTGCACACATTATAGATGGGAAAAGCATATCTTCCTATTATGCCCCTCTAGTCTTCTTGTTTTGTTTTCTTTGCTTGCTTGTTTTGTTTTTCTCAGTGACAGCTGATATGTGGTACATGCATAAACTATTTACTTTCCAGTAATAATTTTTGAACTTGAGGGATGTTATCTCAAGAATTGGTAAACTAGCATTATCCAGAGAGAACACAGAAATTGCTTTCTTGGAAATGATACCAGAATTATTATTACAATCTTCTCTGAGAAAGCATTAAGAAATTATCCAAAGCCAGACACGGAGCTAGCAGTAAGAGTTAAATTTCTCTTTAAAGCACATAGTCCTAAGCCACATTGTTTCATTAGGCAAGCCACATTGTTTCATTAGGCAATGAATATAATTTTATATAAAACACTGTTTTATATAAAAATTTAACATGGGTAGTATATCAGCAAAAATACTTTTTTGTTACCCTGAAAAAAACCACAACAAAACACTACAGTAAAAAGTATTAAAGATGTCAAATAAACACATTATGTTGTTAAAAGGCTGTGTCTGAACCACATTGTACATGCAAAAACCACTGTTGACAATAGAATCTAAAAAAGCAGAGAAAATTGTATAACACTCCCAAACAGTCGAATACGGCTGACAAGAATATCTGATTTGAGCATACCTTTGGGCAAACATCCTGATTTTATACAGATGGCTTGCACAAACAGATTGTATGTATCTTTCAATATCCCATTACAGGTCACAAAATGTCTGGATCTTAATTGATTGCTTTACCAGATAAAGATTACGTTCTTACAAACAGTGCTTGTTCCATGTGTCTAAAACATTAGTAGCTAAGAGGGTTGGATGTAAAGTGATCTTTTAAATAACTAAAAATAGTTAAAATTACAATAATAGAATGCATTTATAATACTTTTCTTTACCAAACAAGCTTATAAAAATGAAGATAAAAACAAGATGGTGATATTTTATATTAAATCATAAATCTATATGAAAACCTGTATCTTTCACTTCTAAATATACTCTGCAAAAGAAAACAAAAAGTTTTCTTCCATGATAAAATCTCAAACTGTCACATATTTGTCTAACATCAGTCTATATCTCTTCTCAAATTGTGCCTAGACCAGAAATGTTTGTATACAGAAATAGGTATACAAGCAGATTTAAATAGGAGAGCTTGCAAAGGACCATGCAGTAATATGCTCTCTTTACCTTGTACTTTTATAAGTGTTAGAGTTTACAAACAGCATATCGGTGTGTACTTGAAAGAATAATTCTAACTGCTGGTGTGTTAGTGAAAACATAACTCAGTAGTAAGCAACTTGATTTACATTTGGAGGGGATCTTAAAATACTCTATAGAGCTCTCAAAATCATTACCGATCATACATTAAACCCTTGGAGTGTTTCTATCTAAAGACTTCCATCAGAATTAATGTTTCATCTGGTCTATATAGTAATTTCTCAGAAGACTTAAACATTATGATGTTAATACACTGAGTAAGTTCACGTGCTCATATCTCCCTCTAGTGCCTGTACCCGTTCTGTGTATTGTTAACTGGATTTTAGAGGTTCCAGTCAGTGCAGAAACTGAAGTTTCATAAGGAAGGTCAAAGAATTCCAGCAAAATGAACTAGGTTTGAAGTGAACTATTTGCTATATGCCTATAAATAGTTACTAGTTTTGTCTTCGGCCTGTTTTTTTTTTTTTTTTTGCAGAGGGTAGCGGGTAAGGTAAGAGACAAATAAAGCAAATATAAACCTAATTCTCAAAGGAGGAATTTAGTCTTGATGATTCTTTTGATCTCTTCTGTCTTTATTTTAGATTTACTAACTTCTTTCTTCAATGGGAAAATACGCTATTAAGCTCTTTTATCTAAATCTTTTCAGTGTGCAAAAATACTGTGTAGAGATGACTTGAAAAGTTCATGTTTGGATTTAACTAAATCACAAAAACTTGGTTTTGGTAGACTTTCCAAACAAGTGGCCTCCTGCAAAGGGACACATGAATGGATATGAAGAAGTTTACAAGGAAACAGCTTTTTCCATATTCACTTTTATTACTATTTAAGATAGGAAAATAGGTAACCATGTTTGCGGTACATCATATCAGTCACATCTAATGTCTACTGTTATCAGCTATTACAAGTTCTAGTTATTGCTGTTTAATGTTGTATTATAAGGCAATGGGAATTGGACAAATAATTTCCTTTAAATTAGACTGAAAAAGTCTTTCAATAATAACCTTCCTCCAGTAAAATGCATTTGCAAATATAACTGGATGCAGTTTCCCAACTTCTTTGTGTTCACAGACTGAAACTTAAAGGGTTCATGACTCATAGAGTCCGCACGGAATCACTGCTGTACTCTGACATCTTTTATATTGAAAATGTTAGTATGCAGATCGTAGTGCTAAATCATTTTATCTCTGTGTCAGAGTAAATAAAAGCATATATGACTTCCGAATGTTTGAACGTTCATTTTCTTAAGTTGTTTATCTCACCTAATAAAAGACACTTCTTTTGTACCAGTTTTGGATTCTGCAGGACACTCCTAGATTTCATGCACAGAAAACCATCCTATTTAGCAGTATCATTCATCTTATTTTACATAATAGAAAAATTAAGTTAAAAACTGGTTTTACCAGTCAAATATAAGGTAATACTTTTTAGCCATATTTTCCTAGGTGTATCTAAATCTGAAAAAGGCAGGATGTTCTTCTGCTAGGTACCACTTCTTCCATTATTATAGTCTGAATAATTTTACACTATATACTCAGCTTATTTACTTTATATCTCTCAAAATAAAATTACCAGGCAGTGTATTAGAAACCTAGGTATGAATCTGCCACGTAAACAAAGGGAACATCTAGGAATTCAAAGTCCTATCAAGTTTCCCACCCAGTGAGATGGTTGGGAAATACTTTATTTTGAAAATATTTCTACTGTGACCTTCTGACTAGTTGTTTCCCCATCAGTGTCTTGTGTTTTGGATGAATTTTGGTCAGTTAGAATAATGTACTTTTTTGTGTTCACTTTCAGAGAAGATTTGCATAAACAATCTCCTAGGTAGAAAGCAATTTCATGGAGCTATCACAACTATTTCCATCAGAAGATATTAAATTAATATTTACAGTATCAATGGTGAGAATACCCAAGCATTTATCAAGTGAAGAAACCAAGCTAGTTCCAACGGTGCGTAAATAATATTTAATATTTGTAGAGCTTTGTGATTTTGAGCTAAATGGAATAAATCAATAGGAAAATATCATAAGTTGCTTTCAAATACAATATGATAAACAAGAGTTTACATTTTCACACATTTCATTACAGTTAGATCTAAATATAAAGTTACTATCTTGGTTTTAAAAAGAAGCTTCCTTATTTTTTAAAGAAAGGTACATTTCAAATTGAAATACAGATATATGTGAATACAAGCAACAGAAGTAAGCTTATTTGGGACATTACTCAAAGCCTCTGTTTGCTAGGAAATGGGCAACAGAACCTGAAGATTTATTACTCTATTGTCTAAATGAAGGTGCCTGGGCACTATTAACAACCTCTGTGCCATTCAGTCTCCAAACAGTTTGAGGGCATATGCTTTCATGCCTGGAATGCCAAAAGTACGAGAAATCAGTACAAAACTTGCTATGTTAAATAAGTGAACATACAAAGCTATTTCTGGCTAAAACTAGTCTATCATGATAAGAAAGTAACAATCCTACAAAAAATGTTTTTCTTCTGTTGTTTCAGAATATCATACTTCATTCCTGATAAAATGTATGCAATAGGAATATATTTTTTGTTTTATCATACTTTTTCAAATGGCAAGATAAATATTTTTATATTATTGCCATCTCCTTCTCTCCAGTCATTCTTTCATCCTTCTCTCCCCTTTCAGTTTAATGTATGTCTTTCTTTTTAACATCTATTTGAATCCCTCTTAGAAATAATCCCGAGTTATCCTCCGATTGCAAATTCTGCCTCAGACTACATATCCAGTCAGTATATGTCTATACAAATGAGTCTCTGACATGAAAGCTAGGGAGAGGGCTCTTAAGTTATTCATTTCATTTCTCAACCACAAAGATGATGCTCTGAAGAAAACTCTGTGGATGCTGAGAGTGTGCAAACTACTATGCACAATAACATGCCCTCATGAGTTGAATAAATCATTGTTAGGCAAGTAAAAGTGGACTGTTAGTTTAGATGCTTTTTATACTGTAAAATCTATTTTTCAAAATATAAAAATGTTTCTTAAAAGAAAGCTTCAAGGAGCAAGGGAGTTTTTATATCAAAATGTTTCCATCAGGAATATGCATATTGTCAAAGAGGAATAGTGAGATGGAGGCCTCCATGCAGGGAACCTTGTGGAAACCTATGGGCTTTCTGAAGAGCTGGAACAGAATCTGTTGTCTCTTCTGAGAGCCTCTCCCACTCAGAATAATGTGAAGAAAAATCAAAACTAGTATCTCCTCTGTGGGAGTAGCTGCTCAGATGTTCATTTATGCTCTCACCACCTACAACAATCAAGCTCACAGGAACATTGGCAATCACATGCTTCTCTGTATTTAATATTGGCCTCCCTTTGTTCAGTTAATTCAGTTCTCTTCTTCCATCTGAGCTTCAAACAAAGGTTTGAGAAACAAGAGTGAAAGCCAAAAACAAACTGAATCCAAAGAGAGAATAATCTCTCTTTCTTCATGTTAACTCTGATGGATGTGACAAAGTTCCTTTCTCAGCCCTCACAAAGTCAATAAAAGATTCCACTGACTAGAACTAATCAAGCTTTACTAAAAATCGGCAGTTAATTAGACCCTGAGTTTTTCTTCTTGTTCAAACTGGTTTTGCATTTTATTACAAAGTCGTCAGACATACAAGGCCAATTGTGCTTAATCATTGAAAGAAGGAAGAGTCTTTGTGTCAATATGTTTCTTTGTTACTGGGTGATTAAGAGCCCTGAAATATAGTATTGTGACACTCACTGCTCAGTTTATCAGATCTGACACATGCAATGGGTAATCAGCTCTGAATTAGTACTTCTTTAGCATTCTCAAAAATTCATCTGGAAGTGGATATGCAGACTGCATATTTGAATGCATGCACACTGCATAAAAAAGTCATCTTGACTTCACTGACTCTGATGTTGATTTGGGGTAATACTAATCATATAAAGCAGAGTTTGCTTACATATTTGTTCTGTAAAAGGAAAAAAAATGGCATTTTCCTCCCACAGAGATCAATCGATTTGCTTTCTGTTGCAAAGTAGTATATAGAGGCCAGGATCTGAATAAACAAACCTGTGTAAATCTATGCCTAGACTTCTACAGCATGCACATTATTTCTTATAAGAATAATTACAATTATCTAGAAAAGCAAATGTTGCTATTGATCTTCTATTTTATATTGTGTTGTGTTTAGAAAGGCCCAACTGTGCCTATAAAATCATGTAACTCACACAGACCTTAGCTGCTGTTGCAACACATTTATTAGTAGAATGGAAATTTTTCTACCGGTTCCAATGTATATTTTGATAAATCTTTAGAGGTTATCTTTAGGGTAAGGTTTTAATAAAGTCCAGCAGCTGAAAATCAGCTGTTCTCCTTTAAGATGTTTATTTTTCTGGATCAAGCATAATTTCCAGGTCCAGTAAATTGTGACACATACCAAAGCAGGTACGTTTCTGAAGGTATTCACATTGGCTTAATGCTTTCCAACATGTAGCAAAAGGACTATCTAATTTCACTTCATTTTGAAATATGGCCTCTGAATACAGAGAGTAATCTCGGATTCTTTCAACCAGCTTGGGCTGGCAGCAAGTAACTGTTCAAAAAATGAAGGTTGTCTTCTACAGAATGTACTCTTGCTACCTTAGTCCTGGAATGTTTTTTCCTTGTACTATTGGAGAAACACATACATTGTTATGACTTTTTATTGACTGTGCTTATGGAGATAAGGAGACTCTTAAGATAAGGATATAAGCTTATGAAGATAAGGAGACTGCTTAAGGAGATGTATGAAAGTGTTAGTTCTCATACTTAATTTAATTACAAGGAAAGTAATGTATTGTTCAGAACCAAAATTGACATGACATGTTAGATAGTAAGATACTATATCCAACATATTTAGCTGCTAGGCATGAAGAAATAATTTCAAGAGAAATGTTTTTCATGTTTGAGCTGCAGTTTTTGCAAAATAAAGAATACCTTGACTGCAATATCAGATAACTGGAATGACAGTATGGAATACCAAATCAAAGGCAGATTCTGTTACTATTAGTAAGGAACCATACTTTACAGCTTATTGGCTCCACAAGCAGACTGTTACTTTGTATGAATAAGCATATTCATCAAGTTGAATATTCATTATTCTTCCTCTCTCTCCCCAT
This sequence comes from Phaethon lepturus, assembly GCF_000687285.1. Lineage (NCBI taxonomy): Eukaryota > Metazoa > Chordata > Aves > Phaethontiformes > Phaethontidae > Phaethon > Phaethon lepturus. Next base: position 49,827 of record NW_010564080.1, read on the forward strand.
ATACATGCTTGAGGGTGAGGTTTTGATACTTGCTAGTCAAAGTACTTGGCCATTTGAGCAACAGCAAGTAATCTGCTCCGTACAAACCAGGGGGTTTGTTCCACTGTCCCACACAACAGGAAGGGAAAAGCACAAGAGAAATTGTGATTCTGAGTCATAATTCATTTCCTGATGTGCTCATGGACTGTGCAGCTTCTCATTACACCCTTGCACGGGGTGGATCAGAGAAATACAATTTAGACAACAAATATTAGATCTTAACATGTGATCAAATTAGTACAGTGGGAGTCAGCTCTAAATGAAACAGACTTCTGCATAGAAGTTTAAACTCCACCCTTTGAACTCGACAGCAGAAAATCCTACAAACATTTGCTTTAGATTTTTCTGAATCATCAAATTAAAAACAACTGGTAGAAGCACTTAACAAACTTCTGACAGAACATACTTGTTCAGAAACCACTAGTTTCTAATGAAAGTTATACAAATTGCCCTCCATTACCCCTCAGCACAAAATTCCCTAGGTTTCCTAAATCCATGGATTCAGAGAAGCCCATCTGTGGACTACATGGGATGACAAAAGCGATGTCTTCCAGGGCCCTGAAGAATTTGCAGAAGCACACAATTTGAATTAAAGGTGAGAGCATTTGGTCTTATAAGGATAATAAGGACAATAAAGATATCAAATTTTGATATCTCAAGCAAATGGAATTACTTTTCTCAATAATTTCTCAAAATACAAAGTTCCTATTTCAGGAAAACTTTTTCTATTAGTTGGCAGTGAGTAGTTATGAAATTGCACACCCTGCTAATATGTTTCTAATAAGGGATTATGTCTTTCAGTTCAGAGTAGATAATTGCTAGATTGAAAGTGGTTTACATGGATGAGACATACTAGCTGGTATTAAAATTGTTCCAAATTGTTATTTAATTTTTTTTAAAAAGAAAATTTTCAGGAAGTATTCTTAAAGGTTTCTACATCAGCATTTTCTAAGAAACAAAACATGTTGAAAGCACCTTTTTAGCTGGATCAGATTTGACTGTCGTTGAACAGCCACATAATAAAGTCAAAATTATTGCAAAACAGCCACTTACAATAAAACTGGATTTTATAATAATAAATTACGCTGTCAAGTGTCTTTCATTTTACCTAGTATTCTGTCACAGATGATTGTATCTGGAAGGTATTATGATCTATTAAGTTGTGAGTGGGAATTTACTACAAAGCTTTGAGTAAGGAAAGAGAACCAGCATGTGTTTTTTGCAATTATTAAGTCAAGGTCAAGTTAAAATAGCTTGTTTGGTAAGAAAGCAGTGTCTAGGATAGCATAATCAAAGCAGAATTCTGTTGAAAATTCAGCATTATTAGGATATAACTAAAATTAACTTATTTGGGTTTTTTATGTTGTCATTGTATTCTAGTATAGAAAGGATCCCAGAATATAGTTGTACTCTATCATAATAAAATAGTACATGTGAAAAGACAAGATCAAGCCAGACAAGAACACTCATCAGGCAAGCAAACGTGTAAAGTCATGTTGGACGTGGTGCCTTTTTAACTCTACAAATTCCAGAAAACTGCAACAGGATTCCAGATTGTAGAGGTCAGACTGCCAATCTTGCCAAAGGACACAGGATATCTTATTTCTGCACTGAGATACAAAAAAACTTGCTGTGTTAAATGCAAGCTATCATATTCTAATACAGGATCAGGCAAAAAAAGAGAAGACTTTTATAGCATACTCTTACACAGGATTATAGTCAGGTGTGTAAAGGAGCAAGAGCACCTCAGCTCCACCTTCAAAGTTCTCCCCTGTTTGTTGCACCAGTTCTGAATGTCAGTTGATGTTGTAATTCCTTGCCAAATATTATCATGTGTAGTAGATAACAAACTAAACCAGCTTGGATTAAAAATTCTACTCGTCATACCGAGATGACATGCTTGCAATCTTCTGACAAATTTTCCTATATTCAACCAATATCTATAGATGTTTAGGTTTGAGGATGCTTTAGAGGAACCAATATCTATAGACGTTCAGATTTGAGGATGCTTTAAGGGCCAAGTTACTTTTTCACTAGCATCCTGACTTAATTAATGCTTTTGCTGAGTAAAAGCCAGTTCTTTGTAAACTGTACTAGCAGTTCCACCTCAGTACCGGATATCTGTACAATACACATAGTGTTTGTACTCTAAAAGGAGAAGTCTTAAAACAAAGAAATGCTGACAGATAGAAGATTAATGAAATATTTTTTTCATGGTAATACATTTCTTTGTTTTGCTAAAAATATTTTAAATGATTAATGTATTTTTTGTCATATTCACATCATTTTCTATAGAGAAGAGAAAACAGAAATGTCAATGAACACAAATTAGACATACTGAATGAATATATCATAAAAAAGAAGTCAGAAATCAAATTGATATATATACATGTGATTCTGATCAGTCCACAAAAAGTGTTTTCAAAGTTATTACTCCTAAACCTCATGTAATAAGTCAGTTGAAATGTATTTTTGAAATAAGAATTTAACAAAAAACCCACAGTATTTTTAATTTTTAAAGATATTTACAAAATTTGTAGGAAGCATTTGAAAGAGAAACAAAAAAGTAATTTCAAACAAAAGTTTAAGTCTAAAGAAAAAATTATTCTGATATGACAGAATAATAGGTTCTGCTTTCAGCTGGAGTCACAAGAGCAATATTGCATTTACTGAGCTATGAATGATATGGCACTCAGGAACAAAGTTTTTATGCTCAGTAACAAGCCAGTTCTTGCCATAGATATGGTTTCTGGAGAAAAGATTTACATGTTCTCATTATCTCTGAACACTCATGAGAAAGCAAAGAGCAAGCAGACTGTCCCCACAGTTTACACGAAGAAAAGTTCTCTGTTTACCATAATGATCTCTTGAATCTTTTTAATCCTCTGTTAAAAAGAGCAAGACAGCTGCATTTGAAGCCCTTCTTCCAGCTGTGTATTGCTCAATTGTTCCTTTTTCATGGAATTTGGGGATTGGTGTAATTAGACAGAAGGGACATTGGGTCATGCTTAACAATTAACTCCGCTAATATAGCTGATGTGTCCAAATGTTCCTTTTGGATATCTGTGCAAACATTTTCTCTTGATAATTCTCTACTCCTCTACTTCTTACAATAATGAATTGGCAGCTCCTTCCACTATCTACAGTCCATGCTTATCAACTTTTAAGTTAAATATATGAGAATGCAATTTCTTTATTGATAAACAGAGCAAATAATGCTATTACAAGAGATGGATAAGGTGACCTCAGAAAGCAGATTATGAGCTTATGTTAGTGCAGACTGGACATCGACATTTATAATAATTCATCTAGAAAATTAGGAAGTCTACACTGCTGAACACCTCTACATTTGCAACTTGATTGACTTGTCACTAAAATGTAATTCAGCTGTTGTATTACAGTCTTTAATTTGGATCATTTATGTTGCAGTTGGACAAGGTGTGATCCTGGAAGGAGCTAAGGCTTGAGTTAGAAGAGTTAACGGAACTCAGTACTTTACAGAGTCAGGCCAGAGACGGCAAACTTTGGAGTTGCCAAAGAGGTAAGCACAAGAAGGGCCAGAAGTTGTCAGAAGAATGAAGTGCATTTGAAAACAAGTAAGTTACCTTGCAAAAAAACAGCAGCAAACAATACACACAGGAGTTACACAATTAAATGATGCATCATGATACTATCACCGTCACAGAGCAGCAGTGAAGGGAATAAATAATTCTATTAGGAAGTGCAGGAACATGGAGTCAAGTGCCATTAGACTAATGAGACAAACTTTTTTTTTCCCTTGTTCCACTGCTGAAATGAGATAAGGTATTTCACCTCTTCTCTTTTTCTTCTGCCTTTCTGACATTATATTCTTCAGAGCTGTGTCCCTCATTGTATTTTGTACAGTGCTTAACAGGACAGATCCTTAATCACGATTATAATCACCAGGAATGGTTCTAATACAAAAACCACCAAATATATATGCTAGTTATGAATTCCGTTATTCTTGAGAAAGAGATATAAGCACACAGAAATAACCAAAATGTATAAATTAAAAATAATAATAAAAATCTGTTGCTGCCCAACACTGGAAGTGCCTGACTTGCTGAGTATCACCCTGGTTGAGCTATGCATGTAGCATTTCTATGGTAGGCTCTTGTTCAAATCCAGAACTGATGTGCTTGGCAGAGATTAGCTCCTAATTTCCATGTAAATCTGGTATCGTTCAGAAAACAAGCACCATGCAAATCCAGGTGTTTTCAGATCATACCTAGCACACACTGACAGGAATAACCTACTTCCAAGCTTCAGATGTGACGCTTTATGTCTGCAGAGAGAAACAAGGAATGCAGTCACAGCCCTCATATCAGGAGTGAGGAAATCAGAGCCTGCAATTTCAGTTGTCCAACCTGTGATTCTCTGAGATCTCTGTCTCCTCCCCGACCCCTACTTTAGACTTCCACCTGTCTCTGTAACACTATCAAGCTATTCTTCATAGGGCATATCTGCGTTCAGGTTTTAGTTTAGACCTGTAGTACACTGTTCATGTGAACCTCCCCATCAGCCCTACTTACTGTGCCTTGGATCAGAGCACAGAATTTTTTTTTTTTCAGACAATGCCCAACTAGAAGGTTCAGTTCAATTGTCGTGAAATGTGCTCTGTGGTAGGTTCTTATGGGAAGCACCTACCACTGGCAAGAGAATAACCACTCCTTCCCGCCCTGTTCCTTACCTCTTGTTTTGTAAGTTTTAGTTAGTTCTAGAGAAAATCAGAACACACAACAAAGGGCACCACAAAGTTGATGTAACTTATGTAAATAGTCAGTAAACATTATTCAATAACATATCAACCAAACGGGGTGCAACTAATAGCATCACAAACAATAACAACTAGTAGGGAGTTTGAGCAAATCTTCATGAAAAGTGTATAGTCCTAGAAGAACAGCATGGTATAAAATTCTCATTGTCATCATCTTCATCCTTCATCATCACCACCTGCTGCACACTTTTTGTCCTGAATTAGCTTCCCCCATTAAAGGTGATGCATGCCTTCAGCTACAAACTCCACCAAGGAACCTTTGTGCCCATGTCTGTAAGTCTAACTTAACATTCTCTTTGCAAGTGTCCTCTCTTTCTGATAGCCCTGTCTTTCACATTCTTTCTGCTGCTTTCTTTCCACCTACTAAGATACAGATGAGTGCTCTAGGTTTAAAAAAAAAATTAACAAGAGGAAAAAAAAAAAGATGAGGCACCAGTGAAATCTTGCTCCGTTAAAGGAAAATCTTACAACTCATCTCTATCAATGAACATATTTGTACGTATTGATTAAGGACAAAAAATCTTTTCCTTTTATTAGCTTATAATGAAGGAGGTCCTGCCCATCCACAGTTCTCATAGTGCATGGGATTTTCTTCAACTCTTGAATCTTTCTAGACATGCTGTGAATAGCTCTCTGTCTTCATGAACTAGAGGATAGAACTGTGACATGGAAAAGGAAGATAAGGCTCCTCTGGAATAACTCAGATGCTGCCTGTCTGGCCCATAAAAGTCTAGGAACATTTGTACTTCCTTTCCCATGGTCATAAACTCTGGAGAGAATGTGGAACTTGTGTCAAAGGGGAAGACTACTTATTTAATGAGTTATGTTGCTTATCCTTATCCTTATTTACGAATTTGTCTGAATCAGATGATTGCTATCAGAAACATCCTCCTCTGCTAAGAACCGTGGGGGATTTTTGTCTTGTAGGCCTTGTTTCAGATGGGGAAAATCCTAATTTAAGACTTCCTGGACTCCTTTTCCTCTTTGTCTCCCATACACAATCTTGGCTCATGGACAGTTGTGTTAAGGGCTCATATTTAGTGTTCAAAAGAACCAAATTCAAACTGAGCTGTGTAATGATATTCCAAGCAAGTTGATAAAGAATTGTAAGTTACAGCAAAATCAAACGAACAAGGAGAAACTCACTGATGAACAGAAAGGACAATATAAAACCAAACTAGAAAATAAGGTAGCGTAACAGATGAGTAGAAAGTTAACACTTGCTCTGACTGATTCTTCTGCCTCTACCTCTGAACCCTCAATTAGCAAGACAGTCCTCTCTCCAGGTCCATTGATTACCACTAAACCACAATAAAATATGAAGAAAAAGCAACTCAACTTACCAAAGCTGGTTGTACAAACATTCTCTTCCCCTCTGTTCCTGGGAAAGTAGCTATTATGGATGGCAATGTATGGGTCACCACTCCCTTAGGGACACTGAATACTAGTGAGAGAGACTGGTTTTATACTGGTAGTATACTGGCAGTATTTAGCATTTGTCTGCATTTGGATAGATTCCAGTCATTGTTCAGTTTTGAATAAGTAAGTGTTAGGGCACTGGGTATATAACAGATTATTTTTATAATATCTTTTCTAAATATGAGCCTACTTTTTTTGAATTTATATATATTTTGATTTTTTACTGACTGTTAAAGTTGCATCAATTGACAAAATGTACATCAATGAAAATTAAATTTAGCATGTAAAACAAAATTATACAAAGTTTTACAATTATGTTCACTAAACCCAAGCATAGTGGCAAAATTTTCATGTGACTGTCAACTTGTTATTATTAGTTATACAAAAGTAGCTCAAATTATCACTCTTTTTCATCTGCAGCAAGTTTGCACGACATAATTCATCGGCTTTTCTGAACGCATGTCATAAGAAATGCCTGCCTCATGCTAAGAACTCTCATGAAAGTGTGATTTGACGCGAGCTATTTCTATCTTTTCAAGATTCAGAGTTGCAGTGCAACTCGATCAACAGTAACTAAAAGTTATGCTTCAAAAGTGGCATTTCTATAGCACAATCCTTTCTATCCTTTTTCTAGACCCAGGAACATTCTTTTGTTTGCCATTCCCAGCGTGAATTTCTGTTTCAAATCTTTTGGGCTTTGCTACTCTGAGGAGTACATATGCACCAAATAAGAGAGCATTTACTGAAATATTCTGTATACGTAACTGGAATTTTAAACAAAAGGAAAGCAGTAGCTTGGGATAATCAGAAATATCTCAATCCAGCATTTTGTGTTTTATTCTTTATGCAAACTACTAAATTCAAGAGAGAACATTCAAAAGCTGGAACAAAACCTGAGTCCAGTCAGAGTTAAGACTCATGGTACACACAAGTAACTCAATGTAATTGTCTCCAAAACAGGCACTGTGAATATAAGCATTCAAAAGGTTACACCATTAATGCAGAAACATTGTAACATACATATATATGTTTGTATATGTGTATATTCAAGACACAATTATCAGAAAGGGTATGTAGAAAAATATGAGTTTTCCCTCATCTGGGATCAAACACTGTGGACTGCACGATTATAAAATGTTATTACTATAGGACAGAATTGCAGATTTTTGAATGATTTAGCCAGGCAAATCAGTGACAACTGGTCAAGGAATAGAATCTCTTAGATCTTCAAGTAAAAGAAAATATCCCTTTTTCCTTCGAGAGTAATGTTGTTGTTATTAGTACTATTCTCTACAAACAATTATTATTTTCTTACAGTAATACATAAAGGCTGCACTCAGAGAAACTCAATTTACAGTATATAGTAGCAAAAAAGAAGGACAGACTATAAGCTTACTAGATAATAAATACAATATAAACAAATCAAAAGACAACCTGCTATTTTTTTCAGAAGTAAAAGAATTTTAGTACTGACTGTCTAGAAATTTATCCATGTTGATGACAAGTATCTATGCGTATCAGTATAGGGCTGTAAAATATACTGCCTACAATTCTTACCAATTTTTCTTTTAGTGGTATTTTGATAAAGGGGTTTTTTTTTTGACAAATCACCCAGGCCACAATAATACAAATGCTTACTGCGAAATGTAAAGATCGTTTGGAGAACAGCATGTTTGGACTCATCTAAACCCATAGATTTGGTCAAAATACTGCTGAACTTTTTACCTACTGGAAATCTCATTGTGACAAAAAAGAAACATTGCAAGAAAGCATTCATTTTTTCTTACTCTTTTTGCCTTCCACTTTTGCAATTTACCAAAAAAGAAAACCCACATTTTCCAAGAAAACCATTTAACAGGTTACTTTTCTTACGATATTTTTCAGGAATAATACGATACAGAAAAAGTACTATAATTTTATCCCTGGTATATTTCCTTTTAGTTGGTAATAAAGATTATGTCCACACCATTTCTGAGGGTCATTCTAGTACAAACGTTCCTATAAGCACCTCTCCATAAAGTGTCCTTCCTGCATTCAGACAGCAGACTTTGTAGGATTTGTTCCAGTTCCAACCTTTCTACACCACAGCTATTCTACAACCTTATTATACAGTACTACATAAAGAGCATTATCTTACCCCACCAGTGTCTCATAGCAAAAGTGGTGGAAATCTTGGGCCAGGGCAGTACCTCTGCATTAGCAGCCTTCTATACTGTCCTCTCAGGGCCCTTCTACATCCTGGAAGCTATCAGCCTTCATGAGGTAGAGTGCCCTCTATCTGTCTTCATATGGCCGGCTTGCTGGAATATCTAGATCAAACAGGACGGTGTTTCCCGTCCCCATCCCAAGCTGACCCATGTCCTGCAGAGGTACGGCATGCCAGAATACCTCACATGTGGGCTCTCATCACCTGACAGGTTGTATGAGCCTGTGCATTAAAAAGAATCTACAACCATAACCTGGACTCTATCCTTCTTTAGTTTATGTAAGAGGGGAAGAGCAGTAGAATTTGGGGACCAAGTCAGGAGACACATATTTAATTCCTGCTAAAAGCCAGGAATATGCTTTACTGTTTCCCAAGCCAAAACATCCTTCCTCAGAGTTTACAAAGAACAAGACCTTATAACCAGCCTCCAAAGAATTGCTTTCTAAGGTCCACAAGATACTGCAGTCCTCCAAGAAAAACCAAACAAGGAACTGTCTCCCTATCCTGCAATACTCTGAAATTAGGTGGCCCAGGAGTATTGGGCTCTTTTTTCCAAAAGATGAAGACACTTTCACAGACAAGCAACATCAAAAGGAGCCTCTTCAGCAACTGGCAATCAGTGAACAGCATTGATTCCTACCACTGATTCTGCTTTACTGATGCTGCTGGATCAGTTAAAGCTTCAGATTGTGTCTATTACAGTAAACACCTACTTGCAGATGCATATAATATTTTAGAGAGATATGCAAATGCGGACATCTTTACTGTAAACTTATGTAAATATGTAAAGTAGTGAATCTACTTCCTGGGAGTTTTAAAACTATTAACATGACAAAAAATTCTGCTCTCTAAAGCATTTCAAAAGTTTTTGCAACAGACCTTCACTTCTATAAACAAGAGCTTCATTGACCTTACTGAAATGATCTTAATGTATTCTAGATGTGTGTTAAATCCTTCATGCTCTACAGATTTACGGGAATAATTCAGACAGGGAGGATGGCAATGTGAGAGACCGTTACTCACCTGCACCTCTGAGCAGCCAGCTTATTTAGCCCTTCCTGACCAACAGTCAGCCAGTTCATATAACTGTTCTAGCTTATCGAACAAAAAACCCAGCACACTGAATTGTAAAGAAAGTCAAAGCTTGCAGATATTATACAATTGTTTTATAAGCTATGCTGTATTCAGCAGGTGTCATTTTCTTAAAAAACTGCTGTGTAAATAACAACTTTTAAAAATACTTTTTTGTCTAGCTTGTAGATTGAATACAATGCAGGGTAGAAAACTGGTACATGAGAGGTCAGCCACTTTTAGAAAATCATACCCTTAAGAGTGTTTATTTTGTTAGTACATGCAGTCTAAGATTCTGGTTCAAGTTTCTCTTTGCCTTGCACAGAACTCCGTTCGCCACCCTAAGGGCCTATGAAGCATATTCTCCTCTCTTGACTCCCTACAAAAGAAAATGCTTTCACATATCTGTGATAAAAATGAATTTTAAACTTTCCATATAAGTAACAGGGAAGGAAACCTCATTCTTTCTAGTGTTTGTTTAGCAGCTAGACTTCAAACGTTCTCTGAAAAGCAAACAACTCCAGGAAAAGGAAAATTGAAACACTGAACAGATGAAAGGTTTTAAACTGCATCTGCAGACTAAGTAACAGGTTAACAATGATGGGAACCAAATACATAGTTACAAATCCAAGATAAAGGGAGGAACCAAACTACACAAAGTTCATGACAAGTACTAATTCTTCTATAGATAATTTTGTAGGGTTCCTATTCTTATTTTATGCACCCTAGAATGAGAAACAACTTCTTTGAGCAATGGGGGATCATGAAGCTTCAGTGTCACACAGAGTTTATTCTTTTAACTTCTGTATATGAAACAGATAACAGCTGAAAACATCTGCATTTTAAGGTAAATGGATTTTTCTGTATCAGATAAATGAGCAAGTCAGCAAATTCCACAATATTGCTGGGTGCTATTGCTTTAGCCTACAACAAATAATCTTCATCCTGACTCAAAATGTGTCATTGTCCAGAAATATTTATTGCATTACTGCACTGGAAAAACGAAACAAGAGCTCCCTCTATGTAACTCCAGATGCATTACTTTGTTGTACAGTGTTACAGATACATTTGTTTTTCTATTTTACAAGTCTTACTGTCAATGTGAATGATGCATATAACAAATCAACAGAATTATTTAAAAAAATCGAAGGTCTCAGCACTAGCTTGAAATAGTTGTTTTCAGTAAAATTATAGAGAATAATTACAGGATAAAAAATATAAGATTGTTATACTAAATGAGTTGGTAGTTAAGGCCCATTGAAGGTACAGGGCTAGAATTTCAGATGAAGTATGCCCCGTATCTGACACACAAACACTTCTGCTTGAAAGTCAGTTAAAACAGAGTAGTAAGAAATACCTGAGGAGGCTTATTATTACTGTTACAGTCAGATGACAGTAGACATTACCATTCTCGGCTGTCTTCCCTGCCTCTCTGTTGAAAGCTTCTGCTCTGAAAGCAAGAACAACACTTGAACCATCACAGATGGTTCACCATCTCAGTCAGATCACCATACCAGATTATATTGATGCTGCTTAGGGTTACTTTAATATCCTGGGTAGTAAATGGCAGTTGTTCAGAACTTGTTTCACATGTGGTTGCTCCTGCTGCAGAAGCAACAATCTCCAAGAGAATGCCAGGCAGACAAACAGTAATTGCTTCAGCCAAATGAACTGCAATCATTTGTGTTTGTAAATTAAAATTATGAACACAAAGGTGATTATTTAGTGATGCATTGTAGAAATGGGAACTGTTACAGCATTTCCAGCTTATCTTTGCAAGGATACTCCTGCCTTATGTAAACAATTCCTAGAGCTACTTGTCATTTTTCATAGAATGCTGGCAGACAACTCCACAACTAAGGGGAAAAAAATGTCTTTCTGCATGAAAAAGAATCAATAATGCATGATGGTAGTAAGCACTGCTAGCATATAGTCACTGCAGATATTACTTACTGCCTTGAAGCTGTATACAATGATTCCGCGTTTCATTGCACTTTCTAAATAAGACAAAGTCATCCGTTAACTATACTTTCCTTTTAGAAACAAAACTTTTGCCAGCACATTTCAAATTTAAGGTGGAAAATTACTTTCTGTCTTGAAGTTTGTGTCAGTTCTATTTTAAATTTAACAAGCCCTGGAATTGATGTGTTTAATCTTGTAGTAACCAACATGTTAACAGCATGAAAGTCTTACTGTTTATTTTCAGTTTTCCTCCCCTTCTCCTCTGTGGCTAGGCAGACAAGCATTTTGCACAGAGGAAGAACAATGAATGCCGGTAACACACTGACTTCACAAATTCCTTCCTCATACCTTGAGGAAAGAACAAAATTTCCTCTTCAGAATCACTGGTTTTCTAGCAGAAATACTTATTGCCTCGACACCAAAACTTCCACCAAAATGCGTCATTTTGACCAGGGCACAGTTTTTTTGTCAGCCTGTGTTGTTGAGACAACTGCAACCTAATTGCTGAAGAGATTCTTCAAGACTACACTAAGGACTTTCAGACACAGGGCATCCTAAGAAGGCTGCTTCAGGGGTCTTAGGATTTAATCATAAGAATGATGGTAACCAGCCTAGATCATTTGATTACAGACTTCTGCCATGCTTGCATTTTCTACAGCATATTCCTCTCCCAAAGAACAGACTGTGAGGGGCTTGGTGCTTTTAGAATTAACAAGAAGATCTGGGTCTTCACAGCAGCAGTTATTGCTGGGGTACTAATATGTCTCTGGTTTAGACACTAGCTTTGCGGAACTCTGTGTTGACACATGCCCAGTACTGAATGCTGGTTCAATAACTGCTCATATGAATAACCCACTGTAAAATACCAATGTGGTGGGTTTTCTGGACAACTAGAAATGTGTCATAAGAACTCAGACATTATGGCATGGAAGATACTTCTCTGGACAGTACTGACAACTCTGGAGTAGTAACACTAATAAATTAGATTCCAAATACAGAGTTGTAAGGCATGATCCAGGTATCACTACAAGACAGGTGATCATACGTCTGATAATTATAATCTGCCCAGTATTAGCAATTTGCTGGCAATCACAATATCAGACCTCTGGCAATTCTGTGCACGTTTACTGGCTGCTTGAGCCTGTGCAGTAGTATCTTCACTGCCTTTGTGAGACTAATTAATTACACTAAATTTACCTGTGATGAGATAGCACAGTTATTTGGGCTGACAGACCTAACAAAATATATCAATCTTCCCAACCAATGGCAGAAGCAGTGTGGGGGGGGACACACAGCCAGCAGCCAGCATAGTTGAATCTTCCTTGGCTGCCAGAATGGTGGGAGGTAGACCACTGGCATCTGCTGCCTGTTAGAGGAAGTAGCCTTTCATTTTGAGTAAAAGATTAAGTATTTACTCCAGGATCTAAAAGTGTACACTGACAAATTCTATTCAATAATGAAACTTTCAGAAGAATTATATTGTGTTGATTTGTCTCTACTGAAAAAGGACATCTTAATACTGAATTGTATCTTTTGTTAATATTTAAATATGGGTCAGGCAACACCAGTGTGAATTTGCATTCATAATTCCTTTCTGAAAAGATAATTTGACATGCTCTCCTTTTTCACTTTGCTGTGTATTCAGCTTTAGTTGGAAAGATCATTTACTGTGCCTAATGCCTTTCCCCTTCAAAAATGTGCATGCCATGTCTCATGATGAATACCCATTTGTAAACAAAGTAGTGATTCATTATTATAGCTGAAGGGCATCGTTTTACCTGGATGTAAATTCATCATTTTTAATGCCTCACAGCTTGATGCTTGAAATCTCATCAAGCGCTCTGAAAGCTTCGTTGACACAGATTGATGATCCAAACAATTAACTTAATAATGGCATCAGCAACTGGAGGTTAGTATCAACCAGAGAAAGAGTGAGCTAAGTTCATCCCTAGTGTACACCAAATACAGTCAAAGGAGGTACGCTTGGGATCTATTTATTGCACACGATATATTTGACCCCTTTTTTCCTTTTCTGAGGTAATTTTATGAGTCTAGCTATACTGCATTAAGTATTCTGTAGACAACAAATTCAAGCATTTATTTTAACAGGTTAGGTACCCTTAAACACTATAAACAACACTCCTTTCTCAGAATGGTTTCAGAAAAGGTAATAATCTGTGAATATTCTGTTAGAGCTCAGCTGGAGATAGCCACTTCTCAGCTGTTAATTACTACACCTCACCTGAGATATAGAACTGTGGTAACTGCCCATGTACATACTTCTGGTCTGCTCTAATGCATAGTAAAATAGCATTCAGTAAAATCCTCACGCTTTGTTGTCTCTCTAGCTTGTCTAACTAGAAAAGCTTTCCTGTTTTTCTAGCATTGTCTATCTCAATACATCCCTACCTGACCTGGGAATCCACTAATGAACGTATGACATAATTTCAATTCAGGCTGAACAAACCATAATTGTCTTAAGGGAGATCTTCTGCTATGGACTTCGATGGATTCTAGAAGACTGCAACCATTACAATCACATCATTACATCCTTGGCTATCAATCTTTCTGCAATATCAACCTCAGCATTCTGGAAATGAGCAAGTGGAAAATCCTTTTTAAAGCAAATAGTAAGAGGTGTAACACCGACTTTTATTTTTTCTTCAAAAATTTTTTTAAGGATTATAAAATATTCACAAAAAGGAAAACATTAAGTTTTACACAGGCATTTCTTCAGTCAGCAGTTCAGCTGAGTGTATTTTAAGGCTAGGTTCCATTAATGACTCTTAGTAATACACTTTTCCCAAAGAGCCAGAAATTCATAGTGCGTCATTAAATATAAGGAAAAAATATGGCTTGCTCTCTCTCCTCCTTTTCACTTGCTCTTAAATTTTTCACATTGTTGAAGTCCAAATGTATTACCTGTGAGCAAACTCAACTTTTTTCCATCGTTTAAAATTAATTTGTATAAATTTACTGCTTATGAATAGCAATAGCTTGACAGCTCTGAAAATCCAAAGTACTAACTCTTAAAACTAGGGAACTTATTTCTTCCATAGAACTCTCTGATGGTTTAACAGTGAGCCTAATGTCTTGTGCCAAGTGACGTAATTGTACCAGGCAAACAGTGCCTGGGAACTGCCAGTTTCAAGCTGGAGACTGACAGATGAATAGCTTTTCTTTCTGAAGAGTGAGACAGGTGCTTGGAGTTAGATGCAAAGGGCTTAGGTATTGCCTTGACGCTAAGCGGTTTCACCCTCTTTTTGATAGTAATAAATGGGAGAAATTCACAAGTCAGATGACTATAAAAGTACTCTGGATCCAAAGATGACACCTGCCATTGTCTGTCTGCCTCCTTTTTCCTTTTTTTTTTCTTGAAGTTTTTGTCATTTTTATAATATTGATAATTTCTACAGCTTCACTACTCCCTTCCACTACCAGACTTATTTTAACTCAGATTTGGAACAAATTCTTCAGATATTTCACAGCAGTTGGTATGTCCTTAATGATACAGTTAGGGTTCCCATGTTAACACTAATCCTTTTCCACTTGTACATCTGGCACCACAGAAAAAGCGTTAGTGCTTAGTTAAGTAATTTTCCTACCTATAAGACTTCAGGCACAACTACACACAGACAGCTACTTGTATTTGTCAGGTCTGTTGCCTGCATCTGTGACCTTGAAGTTGCAATTTAGTTGCAAGAACAAAAAACTTTACATGTTAGATATGAAGATACTATTCACTACTTTAAGAATACTGATTTTAGTACAGTTATTAACAAAGACAGACAAGCACTGTGAAACTAATGAACTTTCTTGTATTAAGATGCTGTGTATGTTCAATACGGGGTTGTTTTTGAGAGAAACAAAGTCATATTAAAGTCGTTCTAAAAAACCAGACTATTATTAGAGACAACACAGCATACAAATAAAGATGATGATACTACATAGGTAGTCAAAAGTATGTATTTGTTCGCTAAAGTCTAATGCATAAAAAATAATTACTGAGGAATGGAGGATGGTGGTCAGCAAAGAGCAGGGACAAAAAGAAGAGGAAGTATCAGAGAGTTACATACAGGCAGGTCAACTGGAGGTCTAGTTACGCTCCTAAAGTATGATAAGCTGTAGGGAAGATAAGAATGCATACACATGCATATATTTTAAATTAATTTCTCCGAAATCTTTCAGTTCTATGTGAAATTCTTTACTACTGATCATAATTTCGGAAAAGCAATGAATCTAAGTTGAATCTGAAGAGGTGAATGTGAACATCTATTTATCCTCTTTCATAATATAAGAGAAAGGAGCCATTCAAGAAAATTGAAAGACAACAGGCTTTAAGTTAAGAGAGAATATTATTATAAAGCACATAATTAATGTGTTGACCTCTCCACCACAAGATAACAATGATGTGATAGCAGCAGACAGAAAAAGCATATATTTAATGAAAGCATTGTTACACTAGACAGAATATTAAAATACATTTGCATAGATGTAAAGCAACTAGAGTATTGCTAGATATATCAGATGTAATGACAAATAAATAAAAGCAAGGAAATGAGAGCATACAATAATATACAGCTTTATTCAAACTTCACTGTTATCACAACTGTTATACAAAACAGTTCATGCACCACAACTCAAATTCTGATGACTTTAACTCTCGTCACACATCTCTTAGTCAAGATCTCCCCCTCCCTTCAACCCTATTCTTTTTCTAAGAAAAATGTGTACATTTGGGTTTTTTTCATTCAGTCCTGCTGTGTATGCTGAAGATTTGTAAACAGATAATAAACAAGAGAAAGTGGTGTCTTTGACAGGCAAAATTAATGTTGTGGTGCATGGTCTGTAATGCACAACTGTTATAAACACCTAAGAAGTATTTTCATAGAATCATAGAGTCATTCAGATCAGAAAACACCATCAAGATCATCGAGTCCAAGTGTAAACCTAACACTGTCAAGTCCACCACTAAACCACATCCCTAACACATCTACACATCTTTTAAATGCCTCCAGGGATGGTGACTCAACCACCTCCCTGGGCAGCCTGTTCCAATGCATAACAACCCTTTTGGTGAAGAAATTTTTCCTAATATCCAGTCTCAACCTCCCCTGGTGCAACTTGAGGCCATTTCCTCTCGTCCTATCACTTGTTACTTGGGAAAAGAGACCAACACCCATGTCGCGACAACCTCCTTTCAGGTAGTTGTAGAGAGCGGTAAGGTCTTCCCTCAGCCTCCTTTTCTCCAGACTGAACACCAGTTCTCTCAGCCGCTCCTCATAAGACTTGTTCTCCAGGCCTCTCACCAGCTTCATTGCCCTTCTTTGGATACGGTCCAGCACCTCAATGTCTTTGTTGTAGTGAGGGGCCCAAAACTGAACACAGGATTCAAGGTGCAGCCTCAGCAGTGCTGAGTACAATCCCTCCCCTACTCCTGCTGGCCACACTATTTCTGATACAAGCCAGGATGCCGTTGGCCTTCTTGGCCACCTGGGCACACTGCTGGCTCATGTTCAGCCGGCTGTTGACCAACACCCCCAGGTCCTTTTCCTCCAGGCAGCTCTCCAGCCACTCTTCTCCAAGCCTGAAGTGTTGCATGGGATTGTTATGACACAAGTGCAGGACCTGGCACTTAGTCTTGTTGAATCTCATACAGTTTGCTTCAGCCCATCGATCCAGCCTGTCCAGATCCCTCTGCAGAGCCTTCCTAGCCTCCAGCAGATCAACACTCCTGTCCAACTTCGTGTTGTCTGCAAACTTCATGAGGGAGCTCTCGATCCCCTTGTCCAGATCATTGATAAAAGATATTAAACAGAACTGGCTCCACTACTGAGCCCTGGGGGAACTCACTTGTGACCAGCCACCAGCTGGATTTAACTCCATTCACCACAATTCTTTGGGCCCGGTCATCCAGACAGTTTTTTACCCAGCGAAGAGTACACCCATGCAAGCCATGAGCAGCCAGTTTCTCTGGGAGAATGCTGTGGGAGACGCTGTCAAAGGCTTTACTAAAGTCCAGGTAGACAACATCCACGGCTTTTCCCTCATCCACTAAGCACATCAACTTGTCATGGAAGGAGATCAGGTTGGTCAAGCAGGACCTGACTTTCATAAACCCATGCTGACTGAGCATGATCACCTGGTTGTCCTGCACATGCCGTGTGATGGCACTCACGATGATCTGCTCCATAACCTTGCCCAGCACCGAGGTCAGACTGACAGGCCTGTAGTTCCCTGGGTCCTCCTTCCAGTCATTCTTGTACATGGGTGTCACATTTGGTAACTTACAGTCAACTGGTACCTCCCTGGTTAGCCAGGACTGCTGACAAAGGATGGAAAGTGTCTTGGTGAGCACTTCCGCCAGCTTCCTTAGTACCTTTGGGTGGATCCCATCCGGCCCCATAGACTTGTGTCTGTCTAAATGGTGTAGCAGGTCTTCTGTAGCAGAAATCCAACTATTTCTCCTTGGATTATGGGGGCTTCATTCTGCTCCCTGTCCCTGTCTTCCAGCTCAGGGGGCGCAGGACCCAGAGAACAACTGGTCTTACTATTAAAGACTGAGGCAAAGAAGGCATTAAGTACCTCAGCCTTTTCCTCACCCTTTCTCACTATGTTTCCCACTGCATCCAATAACGGATGTAGATTGTCCTCAGCCCTCTTTTTGCTACCAATGTATTTATAGAAACTTTTTTTATCGTCTTTTACAGTATTTTTTTTCCTAACATTGCTTAAATTAGATGAAACAGAAACATAGTGCCTAAATCATAGAATCATAGAATGCTTTGAGTTGGAAAGAACCTTAAAGATCATCTAGTTCCAACACTCTTGCCATAGGCAGGGACAACTTCCACTAGATCAGGTTGTTCAAAGCCTGATCCACCCTGGCCTTGAACATTTCCAGGGATGGGGCATCCACAAGTTCTCTGGGCAACCTCTACCAGTGTCTCACCACCCTCATAGTGAAGAATTTCCTCCTTATATCTAATCTAAATTTACCTCCTTTCAGGGTAAATCCATTACCCCTTGTCCTATCACTATATGCCCTTGTGAAAAGTCCATCTCCAGCTTTCTTGTAGGCCCACTTCAGATATTGGAAGGCTGCTATAACGTCTTCTCAGAGCCTTCTCTTCTCCAGGCTGAACAACCCCAACTCTCTCAGCCTGTCCTCATAGGAGAGATGCTCCAGCCCTCTGATCATCTTAATGGACCTCCTCCAGATGTGCTCCAACAGGTCCATCTTATTCTTATGTTGGGGGCCCCAGAGCTGAATGCAATACTCCAGGTGACGTCTCATGAGATATTTTGTCCACCAGCATCTGCACATGAATCTTTTCCTTCTGTTTGATGAAAATGCATAGTTCCTTGTAAAAAAGATTAAGTGTGCCCAGAGCTCATTCAGCAGGCTGGCACAGCCCAAGCACTGCTAGTCAAGAGGGCATGCTTTACAGGCTTTCCAAAGCATCTCCCTTGTCCATGAGGATTGTGTAACAAACTGTAGATTACTTTGAAATGATCTAAAGGTAAAGTGACCTCAAATTCATCACCAAAAATAATAAATTATCCGTGTATTAAAGTTCTTAACCCTTCATTTTCTAGCACTGATACTTCTAAAGAGATATCAGCCAACATGAAAAGATAATTCCAGCCTCAGCCTAACTGAAAAATCTTCATCATTTTTTTTTTTTCAAATTGATGCCCCCACTGCACAATCTGTTTCAAATCTGCTGGAGCATTTGATCCTGGTCATTGTCAGTTCCTTTATAATGATAGGTAAATAGACTATTTATTTGGCTTGTCATACTATTTCCTGTGACACGCTGGCCTATTTTACCACTGTAGCTTTCTCTTCTAAGATTAGTGTAGATGTGATTTCAGGTTCTTAATAGATGCTCATTAGACAACCTGTCTTTTCTGTGTACAGAATAAAGAAAGGCAAGTACATCTAATGAATGGTACATCTACTTTTAGACTAACACACTAACGGACATAACTGTTTTTTCATTTCCAAAGTAACTAGGTCTTAATTTTAAAAGAGAACTAGATGTGTAGCTCACAGATTAGATATAGGTTATTTACATACTCAGTGATCTATCTTTGCACAGAAATTGAAATTTCTAATATAGGCCTATGCAGTTGAAAAGCACTAAATTATTTTATTTCATATATTGTTTCAACTTCTAACAAGAAGGTGCAATTAAAATACCTGTTAGTAGTTTGCACTGAGAATACAGAAAAGACCAAAGGTACAAAACATTTTATGCCATTTTATAGACACAGCAATAATGAAAACATTGCTAAAGCAATGAGATTTGCCAGCTACTGATGAGACTCAGGAGAAATTCTTTAACAGATGTTTCCTACATCAAATAGATACTTAGCCCTCTCTGATTACCATGGTCTTGAGAATTCATGACTTGATTCAATGATCAACACCTCTTCGGTAGTCCCATAAAAACAAATTCTTGCAATAGGTTTTCCTTCCACATAGCAGCTGGTAAAATATATTTATGGCCTTGAGTCCCTTATGGCGAAGTTGTATTACAGCATTCTTGTGTTCATGACATAATTAGGGTTCTGTCAGCACATCAGTCATACACTGATGAATGCACATCCCATTTTCTTTGCTGTTTTAAAAGCTGTTATCCTCACAGTGACCAGTGACTACTGTACTACAAGCTGACCTGACCACTTGCTTACTTATTGAAAATTTCAACTGCTGTGCTCCAAGATTATTTATTAATATTTACTGCAAACTTACTTCAACAAGCTTCTTTTGACAGCTGTTGTTTATTATTTTTTAATGCCCCCTACTACAAAATGCACTGAATACTATTCCCTCTGGCTAACTTTGCCTCCTAATATAAAATGCACTGAATACTATTCCCTCTGGCTAATTCCTTTCCTTAGCTTCAAGTTTCATCATTAAACATTGTTTAGGCACCTTTCAAGAAGAGATATCAAACTCATTCGAGAGTAAGAAGTCACCACCTAAAGTGAGAGCTTCAGCAGCTTATACCTACAACTGCAATTAACAAGAAAATAATAGTTTGAGATACTAGATAAGCCTAGAAATATGGATGGTCAAATGAATGTTGTTTTAACACAATACCCAGATCTATTTGTTTCATCGTCTTTAATTTATTTTTAGAAGTTTTCAAATCTAGGTCACACTAATAATATTTTTGGTCTATAACATATGCTTCATCCCAACAATACTTGCTCAGCTCACAAAATATACATTGCTAATATAACACCAATGAAGCACACTCATTTTTGCAAAAAAAAAACCCTTGAAAAAAACTGTAGCAAACAGACATTGAAAAGAAATCCTTGCCAAGGAAATGTGAGAAATTCCTTGAATTTTCACATTATTAGAAGATTTTTAAAGTTATATGATAGCTTTTTGTAAAATTTTATACCTCTTCCATTTTCCACTAATTTTCATAACAAAAATACAACAGCTCAATTTAAGTTTTCTGATGCTTTTAATTTCCTTTAGTACTTATCCTGTCAGTATGAATAATAACTCAGGTACCTGGCATGGCATGATTTATTTTTGCTATCCAGCACTTGTTAAGGTTTCTTATGAGTGGAATGAAAATAACAAGGTATCTTGGGTCAGGACAAATGACATCTTTTAAAAAATATATCTTCATAATAAGTATTTTTAATTCAGTTAAACTTTTAAAAATTTTAATAGGGTAAGTCAGGAGTAAGAATTCGGTTGAAACTAATGGACCTTTTTTAGCATAAAATTGGCATAAGAAAAACAAAACCTTTCATTCTCAATAAATATTTCTTAATAGCAAGTCACTTCATTTGGACTGGAACACGAGAGATAGCAAGTCACTGAATAACTGGGTGATTCCAGCAACACAGTTTTTATAATTATATCCTGAACAACAGTGAAATTGAACACCTGAACTTAGCGTAGCAGCTTAAAACATACACTTAAAAAAATATCACCTTGGCTACTTCTTGCACATAAATCATAGAGTCCCACCTTGCCTTTTCAGCCCTTACCTTCTCAACTGATAAAAATTGCTGGCATCATTAACTCACTTCATATTATGCTATTTCTCTTTCTGCCCAACCTGTCACCACCTCATTTTCTCCTGCATCCCCTGGTTTGACAGATGCACTTGCAGTAATACTTTTCTAGTTTTTTACTTATTCAGATTCTGCACTGCTTCCTGTGCTTGCGAGGAGAACTAAAGTAGACTTCCAAGCACCACAAGAACTGCAATATTGTGTCCTACAGATATGCTGTTTATTTCCAACTTAACACACGCTGTGTGGCTTTACCCATGACTTACGGAAACAACTGACTTTTCCAAGGGAAATGCATGCAGCCCATATCACTGTGGCCTAGACAGCTCTGTCTCACTGACACGGGCCGGGAACACACTCTATTTGTACACAGTCTATATGGAATATTACACATGAAATACATTCATAACTTCTGAAAAATCAATCAGATTTGTATTCTGTGTTGTTTGATTGTAAGTTCCTGATTTTTAGAGCTGCTGATCATAGTTATTCTTTTGTGCATTTTACAAGACCTTGTATAAAACCAGCATAGAACAAATAATAAGTTTAATTTTTATTTTAAAAATAAATGTTAAAAGGGAAACTGGACTAAAAAGGTGATTGCAGCAGGGATAGATTGGTATGGAACCCTATCAAAATCATGAAACTGCTGATACAACATTAATTCAGTAAGGAATTAAAAGAGAATTAATTTAAAAAAACTCATTATTTCTAGAAAATCTTAAAATCAAACATGCTTGGTGGCATTATTAGACCACATGCAATTCTGATTAAAAGCTACTTGTAAAAATATAAAGTAAACTACATTATCTGAAAGATTTAAAAAGTAAGGTTACAAGTATCAAGTTGAGGTGTCTGTAGAGGGTTCCATCAAGCACTACGCTTACCCCTGGCCACTTCAATGTTTTAGGAATGGACAAAAATTACTGTATTGATAAAAGGTATACTGATATGGACAGGTAAATGTGCAGAGTAGACAGCATCACTTAAACTTTGTCTAAAGATATACTGTAGTACACTCATTTGATCAAGTAAGAAACCAAAACATACTGTTTCTACTACTTTGTCCCCTTATGCCTGCTAAAACCAAGGAAATCCTGTATGTTATGTAGCTGTTGCTTCTCTCAAGCTTCCGAGTGTTTAATTGTAAAATAAACAGTGTTTAAATGTGCAGATGATACAAATGTACACACATTCACAATCTGTAAAATGACCCAGATGTGGCTGCAGGCAAAGAGAAACTGTTTTCCCAAGTTACTCTTACTTTCTTAATACTCATCTTTGGTTTTAGTCTGTCTTTGCTTCTAGTCTAGCTAGGATTTTAGAATTATTTCTGTGTAATATCTGCCAGTTTAATTAATGGTCTGCTTACTCCCTCTTCCAGATGATTAAGGAAGATGTTAAATAAGACCAGTTCTAACACTAATCCCATGGTGCCTTAGCAGATATCTCTCCTCACAACATAATTCATTATACTCTTGTTTGGAAATTGTTTGGATGATACAGCTGATGTAGAAGGAGGCTGCCCACCTGCTTGGCTATGTTAACCAGAGAGAACATAATACACCAATTACTGAATAATTTCACTGACTTTATTTGCTTCTTGCTGCAAGTCAGAAAATGAAGACTGTTGACAAGGTTCTAGAGCAGAGCTCTAAGCCTTTTGGTTCCTGACACCTGAGAGACAGTTCAGTAACCAGATCACTGTAAATGCTCTAGACAACAGACAATTCACAGAAGCAAATCCCTACTTTTTGAAAAGAAGCCCTACTGAATTAACTGAGATAGAGTCATATAAACTCTCAGTTTAAAAAAAAAAAAAAGACTCAAAAACTTGAGTACCCATAACACTCTGAATCTCAATAGTTTTTATATTCTGTTTGTGGAAATATTTTATATAATCTCTTGTGAGCCATAGTGGAAACTTCCCACTATTACAAAAAGAGTCCAGGGACCGTACTTTTCAAGACAGCAGTCTGCTCAAACACAAGACTACTGTAGCTGGTTATGTCTTTGGGCAGCTTCTTACTCTGTACTTTCATGATTCAGATATTATTCATGTTGTTTGTAGATATAAAACCTATAAATCCTCATCCAGTGTGCTTCTGAAGTCAAGTTAGAGGCTGTCTTTGGTTTATTTTATGCAGTTCTTTCAAGTTTTTCTTTCTTCACCAGATTCTACTTAGTAGTAACCAACATTAATCTTTC
>NW_010564080.1:73613-83743 GCF_000687285.1 Phaethon lepturus
TCCAGCATCTAAAACCTTTTACAGTGCTGACACTTTCATTCACTGTTTTACACAGCTTCTCTTTTCCTTAGATCTGACTTAAGACAGGTAGTAGAACAGGCACAGTTCACAACTACTTTCTCAACAACAATCCTTAGCCTGTGATGGGCCACACTCTATTAATATAAAATCCTCACCATTTATGAAGTCTGCATGAGGGAACTGAAGGCAAAGGTTGAAATACAGTAAAGAGAGTTCAAAATATCCAAAAGCAAAAGGAATAAATCATTCCTAGTACCAGTGTTGCCAACCCTTAAATTGAAAAAGTGCATCCAAAAGCAAGGTTTTGTCCTTTTTGAACTTTCCAGTACTCCTGGCAAATGTCTTCCTCATCAGCTTCTATCAGGTTATACCCTGCCAAATAACCTTGCTGGCAAATCAACATTCTCCCCACTTCATAAATCATGGGAAACTTTATTGCAAAAAAGCCCACTTCTTACTGCTTATAGCAGTTTAATCAGCAACCCTTTATTGTCAGTCCTCTGCCAACACCTCTTAGATAAGGGGAAAAAATAAATAAGGGCTGTAGTATGTGCAAAATACAATTTGAAATTTGTTTAAGTAACATGAAGAATTTCACACAGAATTCAAAAACTCAGAGAGAGAAATCTGGCTGACGAACAGTGTAGATCTTAGACTCACAGAAACATGCTGATTGGAAGAGACCTCTGCTGTTCACCTAGTCCAAAGTCCCACTCAAAGCAAGGCAATATTCAAAGTGAGATCAGGTTCCCCAGGGTTTTCCCCAGGAGTATTCTCCAAAAGCGGAGACTTCACACATACCCTGGACAACCTACTCCTGTGCTTAACCCCTCCTCATGAATTTTTGTTTTTCTTATATAGTAAAAATTTCCTTTCCTGAATGTGTTGCATTGCCTCTTGCCCTTTTGCTATGTGCCTCTGAGAAGAGCCTCTGCATCCTTAACCACATCCTTTCCTAAAGCAGGTGAAGACAGCAATCAGAGAAGTGTAGAAAGTGCCCTTTTCTTCTGTAAGCAAACACTGCGCTCTCAGCTTCTCGCTGTCCATCATGTGCTCCAGCCCCCTAAACATACTGGTGGAGCTCGGCTGGACTCTCTCTAGCTTTTCAATGTCTTCCTGTGCTGAGCAATCCAAAAGTACACACAGGAGATTGGATGTGGCTTCACGTGCGCTAACTAAACAGAAATAATCTCTCCCTTTGACCTGACGGCTATGTACCGTCCGAAGCAGCAGTGAACGCAGTTGGCCTTCATCGCCACACGGGGGCACTGCTGGCTCATTTTCCATCAGACCAACAGGCCCTGCAGATCGGTGCCGCAGCGCAGCTTCTCCGCCAGTCAGTGCCCAGGCCGGCGTTTGCTGCATGGCGTTATTCCACCCCAGTAGCTGGTCTTTGGAAAAGCAGCATCTTCTTGTTTCTGTACAAGCCCAGGCTTCTTTGTTTCTAAGTTCTCTCATGTCTACAAAACACACTACGCTCTGAAACCCAGCAAGTCACACAAAATACACTCTGAAATACCATTACCCAATTCCGGGCTTTGCAGCCCACGTTTGTTTTCTTTTTTGCCTCCTTCTGCCCCTTAGTACTTCTTACCCCACGAGGGAAAAAAAAATTCTTGGCTGGTCCTTCTACACTTTCTAAAGCTCTCCCTGGCTTGAAAGCCAGGAATGAAATGAAAACCTCAGTTATAATACTGATATGCTGCTTCCTTCCACCCAGGATGAAAAATCTTTTTCCACTCTCCACAAGGGAAGGCAGAAATTCAGAAAGAGCTAAAGCTTTTTATCCTACTTCAAAACTGTCTCTAGCTTTTACCAAACTCAGCAAGTTCTATCCTTTCTTTCCAATCTGTTACCTTGACTGAGGTTCAAGAATAAAGAATCAACTGCAAGCTCTTCGGGCCAGTGCTTGTATGGCTTCATCAGGAAGCCGGACACCACTTTTGGACAAAATGAGTATTTTAGAAAATGAAAATAGAAATAAAATTCATAAAAAGGGACATTCACATTACTTTCACTAGTCAATTCGAGTTCTGTTATTGCATTCTTACATGATTTGCTTATAGGAGTACAAGTAATGAATATACGTGTGGAAGGAATCCAGTTTTGTTTAATTTACCAGTATTGTTTGAGGAGCTATGAATCATGTCAGAGATTTAAAGGGATTACTGATAGAGAAGAGTGTAACCTTTCTTCCACTATAACAGCTGTTGCAAAAAATTTCCATAATAACAGTTGCTTTTAATTATATAAAGAACTGCAAAGCCTTTTAGGCTTCATATCAATAATGCAGCTTTGATTCAAAAGTTGCTAAAGAGATAATCCTCAGTCTTTTTTTGTCAAGGCCAGTTTGTGCATAGCAATGATTTAAATCCCAATGTCATAATTTTTTTCAAGGGAAGGAAAGAATGGTCTTTATTTCCCTGGAACTTGGACTGAAAAATGATAAACAATGCTTGGAAAACATTCTCCTAAGAGTTCGTCAAGAAATACTACTGATGCTTAAACAAATACATTTAAAATATCAGAAATATGGCACAGACATGAGAAAAAAGTTATCCTAAAATATCTAGTCCAACATTACTGATAAGAATAAAACAAAAATCTCTATCTCTAGAATTGGTGTGTTTTACTAAAGAAGGATTATTTTTAGTAATTTTCAAGGCCCAGACAAGCCAGTGAAAATTGCGTTTCTTTATCTTCCACTCTTCCTGCTTCTCTCTGTGATTGAATACTGGCCTCTGACTGCTTAATGCTTATTCATTCCTCATTTTCTGGGTAGATCACTAGTTTGTGAAGATAATTAGAGACCCCTGCTATTCCTCTAAGCCTTGAATCTTCAGGCTAATTAAAATGGTATGCTGCATATACATATGCAGCTGATAAAGGCATGCAGCAAAGTACTGGGAATCATACTATTTGTGTAACAGAGAAGTAAAAACTGGTTGCATTTGCTAGGACAGGTTATGCTATGGCCCTCATCGTATTTTGCCCAGCAAACCTCATTTACTTTGGTCTGTTATTAGAGCTTCATGGATCTTATAAAACTATCTATGCTTCAACAAGTATTATCCTAAGATAATACTTAGTGCAATGTTTAACTGCATTAAAGTACAACATCTAAACCTGAAGGAAAGACAGCAATTCTTCAGCCCAAGATCATCTTCTCCTAAATCCCCTCATTCTTCCTTGAGGTGTTAATCTTAAACGTGAAACATCCATGGTAAGAGAATTCACCTCAGAGCACTGTATATATAAATGCAATATTGGCAAGAAGGCCACAAAGAATGTTTCTGCCTCTCTCCAGGTACCAATTTTCTCCTTTTTCCTTTCATCTGTTTTAGCATGTAGATAGCCTAGAGGCACTGCTAGACACTTTCTCTTAAATATCTTCAAGGCTTTACCCTTCAAATACACTACTGCAAGTTTTAAATATTTTCTTTTCTCCTCCAGACAAATGTAGTAACTTTTACTTAATTTGGGAGGAGCCAATATCCATCAACAAAACAAGGAAAACTACTGGCACTGAACTGTGTCTCAAGATGCAGTAAAGTTATAAGTGCTGTTCATAAGTTGCTAGGTAGGTTGTCTGTACTTATTCCATCAATATCCAGCTTCAGTAAGATCTGCTCTTCCCAACCTGAGGCAATTGCACATTGCTGTCAAACTTGTTTCTCCAAATGGAGTTAAACTACAACTGTAAATTAGATTATGCTATTGTGAATGGGTAGAGGCATTTATGCTGATGGATCCAAGTATCTAAAAGCAAGCAAAGGATTGAACTGGCAAGGGAGTAAGAGCCTTTAAGGAGCCAATAATTTTCAGTACAAACTTACAAAATAACTACACACACAAAAAAATTCTCAGTCTGTAACAGTTTGGTCTCAGAGGTTTGATACCGAGTCAAAAAATAGGGCTTCCCATATTCAGCTTCAATGCTACCTAGCCTTGAAGATACCTATGTTCCCAGAAAGGTTAGTTTCTGTGGTAGCCAATTTTCTGCCCCTAGTATGTACACAAGCATCAAGACTTGAAGATACCGGTTTCTTTACACCTGATATGTAGGTGACATTGACTAACTATCTCTACATATCTTGCTTTTGGAGTCTGCTCCAAGAGACGTAGTTTCTTGTAATGTTTACCAAGTCAACTCTTGAATAGAAACATGGTGAGGAGAATACTGTAATGATCTCTGCAACTCTCTCTCCTGCTGTCTTAAAATAGTCACACGAGGAAAAATATATCTCGGTTCAAAGCACTCAATCTGATTTGGAGCAGCATATGGACTGTTGATCTCCTGCTACCAAAGGAACTGCCATTATCACTGGGTTATTAGGTACTCTGATGGAGAAAGGAAGAGGAATCTCTTCAGGAGTAAAACATTTCCCTTCAATTAAAAAAAAACAAAATAATGGGTGTAGATGGATACTGAATATTTAATGACATAACTTAAAAACTACACCATTAAGATGCAGATTCACTCCCAACAAGCCAAAATTAAATGCCTACTCTCAAAAGCTCCTGTTACAATTAATGGCAAGATCACAGCCTAAGATCAGAATATCCTTCCAGAGATAGTTATATTACAAAACATGGAGTCTGAGGTGGCTATGTTCAGCAGACAGATGCTGAGAATTAGATTTGGTAATTCCAGACTAATTGAACAACATTGCTATAGTTAAAAACAAAACTATGCTATGCAAAGTAAAAGCACTCTGATAAAAAAGATGGAGTTAGCCTCAGTTCAGAACGCTCTCTTAACACTATTCTAGTCTCCTGCATACTTTCTCAGGAGTTAGAAACTCTAGGACCAACTGCTCTCCACTTCCCAGGGGAAGGATGCACCACTAATTATCCAGGTATCAACGGATTGCTATAGCAGCTTAAAGAAGCTGCCACGTTCTCTTTTTTGAAAAAACTGCTTTGCTTGGATATCTGACCAAATCAGGTGGTTCACTGCTATGAATCCAGAGTGCAGAGCGGCATCTAGGCAACTCTAAGGCACTTCCAGACAGTACCCAGCTCAGCGTACAAGTGAATCATGTTCTTAGACAGAACTCTTCTTCTACTGCTTAAGGAAAATAGGTGTCTGTTTGAAGTTACGCAGCAGGGTATCCAATAGCAGGAACTGGCATTGTTCCCTGTGTGGCTTAATGGAGAGAAAGACCTAATGAGGCCTCTGCTCTAAATCACTGTCTGGTGAGGTGCCTACCTTTTGCCATTGATTAGATAGGGAGTTCAGAGTTTCCATTACTTTACAAATATAGTATAGTCGATGGACCTCAATTATTACTGCATTTTAGGGACTGTGAATAGCTTGTCTCTCTCCTTTTAAGTCTAATTCCCTCTTGTGGATTTAACCCTTTGGTCTGAACAGAAGAAAAAAATCAAATTTAAGATACATTAGTTTTGCTTTTTCTTTGCTTTTTCTCCCCAACAAAGGCCAAGAGATTAATACAGTACAAACGTCTCTTAGGAAAGAAGTATGATTTTCAGTGTTTGAAAGCAATCCACGTCTAATTCTCAATTGAAAATGGCAAAATTACTCTGCTGAAAACCAACATGTCAAACTAGCCAAAATTTTCAAAGATTTTTTTTTTTCATCTCTAGGGAAATCAGGAATTGATACAGAGATAAGAAGCTATTTTTACTAAAAGAGTCGTGGCTTGCTTACGTCTGAACAGTCATTGACAGGTGTATATGTCATACTATTAATCGCCACTCAGGGAAATCATGGTAATATTGTGACAATATTAGTAATATTACTAATTATTAGGACTATTTCAGAATATCACTAATATTTTATTACTAATATCACTAAGAATTAGTGGTTTTAACAATATAATTGCACACATAATTAAGTGGTTCGGGTTTTTTCGCATCTTCTATGTGTCTAGCTCATGTCCTGCTTTGGCAACTTAAAGTACAATGTATTAAACTTGTAAATAAGAAATCAACTTTCTTGTTTAGTATATGAATTGGAACCCTAGGAATATGCTTATCTCTGACCAGTTTTCAACTGGTATAAATTAGGATGGTACTATTAAATTCAACTATCCCTTTTACTTCCAATCCATTAATTAGAAGTATTTTCAACACATACCATGTGTTCAGTGAGAAGAGTATGTAAGCTGTAGCGTTTCATTGTGGCTGCAACAATTAAATAAATGCAAGAAACTCCCACACTAAAACTTACTCACAACTTAGTTCATGTTTTATACTGATACTTTACTGCAATTTCCAAAGAACCTCCCTGGTCTATATCTTTACAATAACTGCAGCTGTAAAAAACAAAGTCACAGTAATACGTTTTCTGTAATGGAAAGTAAGAACATTCCATCTATAAAAGGATCCCAGCACTCAAGGCATTACTTATTTTGAGATAACTGACAAAAACTTTAACTATGCATCCATATCAACTTATGCTTGACCTTCAAAATTCACTGGCAGACCAGGAATTCATAACCAGAACACATTCCCTGAACTGTGCAACTATTTGGATTAATTGCATTGACAGACTTAATTTAGAAGCATTTGGGAATGTTTTTACAAGGTTTACGAAGGATTTCATTAGGATTACATGATGAGCAATTTTGAGTGTGTTTAACTGTTCACATTAACTCTCTAGGCAACCACGAAACAGATCAGTCATCCACTATTTTCTAATTCTTATCCAAGATTTTGTCACACCATAAAGGGAATGTCTTTGTAGTTCACTGTATACTTCAACCGTCCAGAAGTAAAAAACTATGCCTTAGTGAGACTCTCAATGCAGCTGTTCTTCAGACTGTTGGATTAGAAGAACAGGGTGTGCTTATATTCTGCATATTTCTGTTCTCTCATGTTGCCTTCAGAGAAATGTAACTTTACTATTTAGTCTAAAATGATATTCCATTGAGATTAGTCTATATTTGCCAGCCAACATCTGTTTTCAAAACTTTCTTAATTGCAAATTTGACTTATGTATTTAAACTGCGCACCAATGTTCTAAGACTAACACATTAATCCAAGGGAGAAAATGCACAGAAAACAAAGAGTTTCAGCAATTGGATGCTGGTAGCTCTACTCTTGCAAATTAACAAATATCAATTTTATGCCAAATGTCCTGCAACAGGAAGTGGTATAAGAAGACAGGGAATCAGGGTCCTGTATAAATTCTGGAAATGGAATTAAAAAAAAGGATTTTATGATTTCATAATTATGGGAAACCTGAATTTTTTAAAAGAAATGTAGTTTTCTTTCTTTTTTTCTAATGAGATCAGAACTGCAATAAAGTACCAGCTATGTCAGAAAAAAAATGAGTGTCCAGTTCTGAGCACACTGTTCTATTGTATTCCATTATCTGAATGGTTTCAGCTGGGATAGAGTAATTTTCTCCATAGAAGCTAGCGTGAGGCTATGTTTTGGATTTGGGATGAGAAAATATTGATAAGGTGCTGACGTTCTGGGTTGCTCCTAAGCAGTCAAGGACAGCCCAGATTCTCGTGCTGGCCTGACAGCGAGCAGGCTGGGGGTGCACGGGGAGCTGGGAGGGGACACAGCCGGGACAGCTGACCCAGGCTGGCCAAAGAGTTATTCCATACCATATGAATATGGTCATGCTCGGTATATAAAGCTGGGACAAAGGAGGGGTGGAGGGACGTTCAGGGTTATGGCGTTTGTCTTCCCAAGAAACCATTACACATGATGGAGCCCTGCTTCCATGGAGATGGCTGAACCCCTGCCTGCCCATGGGGAGTGGTGAATGAATTCCTGGTTTTGCTTTGCTTGTGTGCGCGGCTTTTGCTTTATTTATTAAACTGTCTTTATCTCAAACCATGAGTTCTCTCACTTTTACCCTTGTGATTCTCTCCCCTGTCCCACCGTGGGGGAGTGAGCAAGCAGCTGCGTGGTGCTTAGTTGCTGGCTGGAGTTAAACCACAACATAAATGCACAACCAAACCAAGAAATGGTGCCTGAGAACACCACTGGGAAAAATAACATAGGCAGTTGTGTGCACAGCTACCATAACAAGGGACAAGTTTATAAGCATATGTAGATTTCCTCAATTTCTGTTTTAAAAATAGATTTTACCTTTCACTGCAGGTGACTTGCCATTATTTGCTATATCAATTATCAGAGTACAGTAGAATGCTATGATTTTGTTGATGTAACAGCAGACAGGAAGTAAAAAATCATCAAATGTTAAACTTATACTCAAGTGAGAATTATTTGCTTGTTTGTTCATGAAATTTGCACATTTAATTACCTGTGGGACAGATTATTTCTTGTGGACATTGGATTTTTCAAAGTCAAAATAACATGTGAACAACTATTGATGGAATTACCTGCCAAGAAATGTTAGATTCTAATAAAGAACCCTGGAATAAATTTAATGAAAGCTTGTATTTTCTAAGCCAGCTGTCAGCCTCCTTTTAAAACCTGCATCTTACAAAATATGTTCCCTTGCAGCCTGGGAACTACAGTGTTGAAACTGAACGGCAGCAACTGAGATTTCCTGACTCAAGGAATTACTGTTACAAAAGCAGCTAAGATTTTTCTACTTGAAACACTGTAAAACACAAACAATTACATATTTCTGTCTTGGCTGCACTACTATGTCATTAAAAAACTGTATCAGCAATAATTTTGCTCAACAACTGTTCTTCATTCAGCTGCTGTCATTTTGGTACTTCTACATAAAAAACATCCCAATTTAGAGTTCAGCACTGGGCATTTGCTTCAAACCATAGAAGTGTCAGACTTGTATCTCTTACAGTTCTCTTACCTCTCTTCCCTTTGTTGCAAATGTATTCTTAAATGCTTTTCTTAAAGCAAAAGAAACTCCCAGATGTTTATCAGCCACCATGAAACACTTTACTATAAAGCTCACCTACGACAATTTGTACGTACCTGGAATTCAACTTTTAGTGGAATGAAAGTGCATGCAAAAGGTGTGTTACTGCAGAATTTCTAGTTGAAATTCATTGTTTTCATGAGTGGAAAAAGGGGTAAGGAACCTTTATAAATGGTTAGTATTGAAGCTCCTGATGCACCTGCAGAATTAGATGTAGAATTGAAAACCCAATCTGCTGTAACACCCTGCACATACCATCTACTGAAAAATACACAGTTATAAAATCCCTTATCATGAAAAACATTACAGTTGATAGCCAAGTAACAGGAATTGTTATTGTCTGTACTTTTAAGGTGCTTACATATGAATATAGAAACCCGAGTTACATATCAATTTCTAACTGCCTTGGAAGAATAGTAAGACAGGACTCAAGGGCAACAGAAAAATCAGTTTGAGTTTCACATGCCATTTTGGTGATTTCTGCTGTCCGACTAGTGAGCTTAATTCTCTGGCTAACGACTTCCTCATTGTTTTAATTTAAAATGATCACAGCAAAAACATCACTGTGAAAAGGAAAAAAGAATACATTTGCAACAATGTATTCTAGCTTCAGTAGCAAACCTGAATTCACATTTTTATTTCAGCGAACATAATTACTTAAACCTGATTTAGTCACTTCCTTTCAGGGAAAAAAAAAATTCTTCTAGGAATAAGACACATTTTGATTGAACCCAGATAAAAGATTTGGTATGGACTTTTGATATAAGAAATAATATTAATTAAAAGACTTTGACCGGTGTGAGTATGTCTCATGAGGTGGACATTAGGAAATGGTGGCTAACGTTCTACCTTCAAATACAAGTTCCCTCAATTTTCTTAAACCTTGTGGAATTTATTACACCCATTCTTACTTCAAATGCAGCAGGGAATGGAGCATTTTCCTTGTATAAACTCGGACTGACTGCAAAAAACTATTAAATACTGACTTTTTGAGACTGAAATTAACTTCCAATTGTGCATTAAGCAAGTCTTAAAAGAAGATGTACTTGCAAGTGTATTTTAGACAACAGCAGGAAGCCTGCGACAGCTAATTAGGTATTTGAGCACATTAGAAACTCACACTTAAGAACAAAGTAAATAGAATATACCGTGTTTTCCCTGAAGGCTCTCACAAAACAAAGCTTTTTGATTAAGGTTCCCGTCCATGCAAAAGGTAGTCTTAGACACCAGCGGGCCGGGACTGGAAAAAAAAAAGGAGGCGGGTTAGGCCGGG
>NW_010564081.1:0-18855 GCF_000687285.1 Phaethon lepturus
TCAGGACCCGGAATTTTAGGAAAGCAAACTTCAAACTCTTCCAGGAGTTAGTCAGTCAATAGGACCCCCTGGGAAACGTCCCCAGGGACAAGGGAGCAGAACAGAGCTGGGTGATCTTTAAGGATGCTTTCCACAGAGTGCAAGAGCTCTTAAGCCCCAGGTATAACAAATGAGGAAAGGAAGGCAAAAGGCTGGCATGGCTGAGTTGAGACCTGCTGATCAAAATAAAGAACAAGAAGGAAATGCCCAGGCAGTGGAAGCAGGGATAGGTATCCTGAAAAGATAACAGGGATGTTGCCCAATTGTGTAGGGATGGGGCCAGGAAGGCCAAGGCATGGTTGGAGCTGAACCTGGCAAAGGACGCAAAGAATAATAAGAAGAGCTTCTACAAGTATGTCATTCCAGAAAAGGAAGATCAAAAAAAATGTACCCCCCTTAATGGGCAAGACTGGTAACAATGGATGAGGAGAAGACTGAGGTACATAATAGCTTCTTTTCCTCAGTCTTCACTGGCAGTGTCTCTTCCCACACCTCTTGAGTGGATGGACTGCAAGACAGGGACTGGTAGACCAAGTCCCTCCCACTGCAAGAGAAGATCAGGTTTGAGACCATCTGAGGAACCTGAACATACAGAAGCCTATGGGACTGGGTGAGATGCATTACAGAGTCCTGAGGGAACTGGCTGATGTAGTTGCCAAGCCACACTCCATGATGTATGAAAAGTCCTGGCAGTCAGGTGAAGTCCCTGGAGACTGGGAAAAGGGAAACATTGCACCCATTTTTAAAAAGTGTAGAAGGACCCTGGGAACTACTGGTCTGTCAGACTCCCCTCTGTGCTTGGGAAGATCATGGAACAGATCCTCCTAGAAGCTATGCTAAGGCCCATGTAGCACAACGAGGCGATTCGAGACAGCCAGCATGGCTTCACCAAGGGCAAGTCCTGCCTGACAAAACGAGCGGCCTTCTAGGATGGAGTTACCACACTAGTGGACAAGGAAGAGCTACCAATGTCATCTACATGGACTTCTGTAAGGCCTTGGACACGGTCCCCCACAACATCCTTCTCTCTAAATTGGAGAGATATAGATCTGATGTGTGGACTGTTTGGTGGATGAGGAATTGGTTGGATGGGTATTAGTCAACAGCTCAATGTGCAGATGTAGAACTTTGTCCTTCAGGGGTCTGTACTGGGACCAGTACTCTTTAATATCTTCATCAATGCCATAGACAGTGGGATCGAGTTCACCCTTAGCAAGTTGGCAGATGACACTAAGCTGAGTGCAGTGGTTGAGAGACCTGAGGGACAGGATGCTCTCCAGAGGGACCTGGACAGGCTTGAGGAATGGGCCCATGTGAACCTCATGAGGTTCAACAAGGTCAAGTGCAGGGTCCTGTACCTGCGTCGGGGCAACCCCCAGTATCAGTACTGGCTGAAGGATGAGTGGATTGAGAGCAACTCTGCTGAGGAGGACTGAGGGTACTGGTGGATGAAAAGCTGGACATGAGCTGGCAATGTGCGCTCGCAGCTCGGAAGTCCAACCGTACCCTGTGCTGTATCCAAAGCAGCGTGGCCAGCAGGTCAAGGGAGGTGATGCTGCACCTCTACTCTCCTCTGGGTAGACCCCACCCAGAGTGCTGTGTCCAGCTCTGGAGCCCTCAGCACAGGAAAGACATGGACCTGTTGGAACCGGTCCAGAGGAGGGCCATGAAAAATGATCAGAGGGATGGAACACCTCTCCTATGAATAAAGGTTGCGAGAGTTGGGGTTGTTCAGCCTGGAGAAGAGAAGGCTCTGGGGAGACATTCTTGCAGCCTTCCAGTCCTTAAAGGGGGTTTATAAGAAAGATGGGAACAGACATTTTAGCAGTACCTTTTGCAACAGGACAGGGGGTAATGGTTTTAAAGTAAGAGAGGCTAGATTTACCTTAGAGATAAGGAAGAAATTTTTCATGATGAGAGTGGTGAAATATGGGCACAGGTCGCCCCGAGAAGTGGTAGGTGCCTCATCCCTTGAAACATTCAAGGTCAGGTTGGACAGGGCTCTGAGCAACCTGATATAGTTGAAGATGTCACTGCTCCAGGAGGGTTGGACTAGATGACTTTCAAAGTTCCCTTCGAATCCAAAGATTTTATGATTCTATGATTTTTTTTTTTAATTTAGAAACTCTTTTTAACTAATCCAAAATAGTATTTAGAATAAACACATCCTGTTCCCTGTGTTATAAGCCTGTTCAAATGCTCAAAAATTCTAAGAAGACTTTGGAAAAATGAAATTTGTAATAACTATGATTGCTCTTAAAGAACTTACTGTGCATCAAAGCTAATTATCATATGACTACTTTTTTTTATTATTCTTGCATCTATAAGCTTTTTGACATGCTTTTGTTGGGAAGATTCCACTAGTAATAATTAAAAAAAAATCTTTCAAACAAAACTTATATTTTCATGTTATTCGATGTCCTTGGATTGTGTTGTATTTCCACCAAATTACATACAAGATTAGACTTGCTATTTAATCTTTCTTTTTATTACGTAAAGCATAAGGAGATCCTGTCTTTTTACAAATTGAAGAGACAGATATTAAAATTAAAATGTTACTGGCTTTGAGCTTTTTTGAACTCAAAAAAAGTATTGAGATAAATTTTAGTGTAGACACATATATTAATTCCTAGTTTATAAGGGAATCAGTGTATGATGCAGAGCATAACTTAGACAATTTTACCTTTCCAAAATAAGACTTATATGTTATCAAACTGAAAGAGAAACAACTTCAACAGCAGACAAAAATTTGATACTCATCATGTTCATTTTCATACTATTTAGTTGTTTGCTTTTTGAATGTCATTCTGCAAGAACAGTGAAGTAAATCTGCATAATTGGAGGAACCACTGAAGCAATTTTGAATAGAATATGCCTCTTCCCTCCTCCCAAACATTTCTCTTGCTAGAATGGATTAAAAACAGGGCAAATAACACCTTACACATCATTTTCATAAAGAAGTTAATATTGACAGCAGACTATCTCTGCAAAATGTATGGGTACTTAAAGAGTTTGATCTCAATTTTGTAGTTGCCAATGACCACGTACCCATTTCTCTCTCTGATTTTTGGATCAAGAGCTACAGGATTCCTATGTTTCCTCATAGGTAGGCAATGAATACCTTTGTAATGCTTTGTTCTGTCTTCTCTTCCCTGTGCAGGTGTTAGTGAATAGGATATACCAGATAAAATTAATCTACCCAAATATTTATGTCTACACTCAGCTCATCCTACTACAAACATCTAAAATTATGCTAGATGAAGCATAATGAAAGTACTTTTTCCTCTTAGAAGAATTTTAGGGTGACTAGCTCAGATACAGTCTTTAAAAAAAATACAAAACCAAGCATTCTTATCTCTCCTTCTTTTAACCAGTGTTGTTATCAATAATATTCTGCAGTTCTTTTAGAAGCATTTTTTACTTGTAACAAAAACAGTGAAAAAAACCCAATGAATCACGACCAATGTTTATTTGAAAGCTTACTTCTGGTTAGGAACATAACCAGTACATGGTGAATGCACCAAGGAGAAATCCATCTTATCTAACTTCAGACACCTACAATTTATACCTAGACTAAGGTAAATGCTTAGGTTTCCTTCTTAGAAAGGAATAAGAAAGGAAGTGAAAGGAAGAGGGAGTCCATCTGTTTTTATAGAGTTGCTACAGGAAAGAATAAATTGCCCCCTGAAGTTGTCTTCCATTGTCTTCAGAGGGGGTTTTTTATGACTAATTAAATCTAGATGTCTAATTTTTAAGGGATTCAGGTTACATAAATTGCTCCTTTTCCAGGCCACCTGTGTTCCTTTCATATCTATCATTTAAAATGGACATTTCTATTGTCTTATTTACTCTATTGTGGCAATGAAGAATGATGTCATTGAAGAAAAATACTGGTAACTAAGTTCAGCGTTGAAAGTCCTTATGATAGGCTTAAATACACAAATTTGTATTTAAGAGAAAGAACACTATCACTAAAACTGTAAAATTAATACTTTATTTTCAAATCTAGTGTTTGCCACTCATTTTTAAATGGCATAACACATGAAGAGATTAATTCTAGACAATGTAAATAGGGTTTAACCAAGTGGAACAGTCTTCTTTGACTGACTTCTTTGAAGATCAGAGTTAGTTTTAAAACATACATATCACATTGTTCTGTACTGTGGTCTACAGGTATTTAAAGAAATATGAAATATCTTGGTTTATAGTATGGTCTTGACATACCTAAGGACATACAAGTGTTATGTTTTGATAGCATTCCCAGGTAATTAAGGTTTTGCTAATCTAATCTTCCTCTATGGTCCTCTTAGAAAGAAGACAGAAAAAGCTGAAAAAGCAAACAAGAAAGCAATTTCAAAAGCCTTAAAAATTATTACTTGAAAAATAAATCACAGTGTTACACAAAGTTTTCTATTAAGTGAATGCATTATATATCACTTGATGTGTACAAGATATGATTCAGCTAATGACAGAGATGCTGTACAATGTCTATAGGTTTCCTACACAAAGGGTTGCAGAATTCATTGGTATGTGGGCAAAAGGCAGTTGAAAATCCTTATAAGATAAAACACCTGTTATATTTGCTGTCACATTCTTCTTTATATATCATTTTTGTGAATATATTTGTATGGATTTGAACAAATGCATGTTGAGAGCTAATAGAAATCTTCATCATAAAGTGATTGGAGACAAAAAAAGGAACACCTTTATGGAAAACTGTTAATTAATCTATCAAACTGGACAGCATCATAAAATATGTTTGTAACAGATGGAATTCTTTGACCGAAAACCTAATTCCCAAATTTAAAATATTTCCATTAGATTTTTCAGAGTCCAGTGTGCACCAGTAAGCCTTACTTGCCCGCATCAGTATTTCCTGGGAGCTCCGCACATAGCTGCAAAAGTTGGGGGGTGAGGCTCCTAGTTCTTGCCTGAGTATGATAAATAGTCCAGTTGCCAGTTCTGTCTCTATACCTGTCTCCCGGTGTCCTGATTTGTTGACTGGACTTCTGGGATGAACGCTGGACATGCCTTGTTTCCTCACCTTGTCTGAAGATCTCTAGACCATAGATGGGAACAAGCTTTTTTTGGATACCCTGTGGCTGGGTCCCTTGCTACTCCAGTCATTGCCCTTTCCCTTTGTTTTGGTCAGCTTCAGCTACTGGCTCATTTTCCCTTGTGGAGCAGCCCCACTCCTGCTATGTCTTCACAAGCCTGTCTCTTCATCTGCCTTATCCTTATGGTCATGTGTTAACATCTTTCCAGGACCATCTTTCCATCTAGTCTGGAAGCTGGCATTTCAATACTCCTTGTTCAGCAGTTACATCCAAACTTTCCAATATAAATTGCAGGCTTATTTCTCCTCCCCACCTTCACCATCTGAAAACTTACATCGTCTTCAGGTTCATCTTCATTTTCACTCTGACCCTTTAAAGACTGGTCCTATGGCAAGCATTAGCATATACATAGTAGGAATAGACTGTTCATTTCTCTAGGGTTTTTAAGGAAAACACCAGATTTACCATGGCTTGGATTTATCACTGGTTAACAAAGTAGGTGTAATTTTACTTTTTCATTGACATAATCTCTGGAATAACATAGCTCAGATGTATTACAAACACAACTTTAACATGATAATCTTTATACTGCCTACATACTCAATTCTTTGCAATTGAAAAATACAGCATTGATGTGGTTGGTTGCAAGTAGTTTAAGAAAAGAATTGTATAATCCATCCCATTTAAAAACACCAGTAACTGGCAAGGGAGTCTTATGAATGCTGGAATATGTGGGTGTTAGCAAGATCTAAAATTTGTATTGAATTTTATTACTGTGTACAGTGTTCTAATCAACATTTTGTAAACTGAAATCTTATGTTGATCTAAACTAAGGGAATATGTTACTCTTTTATTACCCTATATCAGAGCTAATATTTTCTCCAAGAAATTTATGAGCAACCTAAAGGTATTATGTCCTTTTTGTTTCCTGCTGGATATTCTTTTCAACAGGACTTAGAAAATAAGGTTTCCCCTGGACCTTGTAAAGCTTTTTTTGAGCAACAGTCAGTTCTTCCTATTTCCTCAACCCAAAGTTGCTACTGTTATTAGTGCAAAATTACTGCTGCATGGAGTCCTATCTACACAGCAATTTGTTCAGTGAATCAGAACCAAATTATTATGGTATTAGATACATATTAATATAAAAAGCTCTTGAAAATTATGACAATTCAACATGACTTCAGAGGATCTTGAGAATGTTTTTTTTCTTCTTATGAGCCACAATCTTTTCTAAGCATTTGATAACTTTCTCATTTTTTAGGCCTTGAGTACAAAAGGGAGAAATAAGTTCTTAATTATTCTGTATAAGCTTATCTATAAAAATAGCTTGATACAATTTCAGTAAAGTAATGGAACATGATTCCTTTATTTTACATAAACTTGTGTTTCCATAAAAACAGCATGAAGAAGATTAAGGTAAACAGTCAATTTACATTGAAAGAAACCCCAAAGAAACTGAAGAGGGAAAAAAAAATAGAGAGAGGGAAGGGGAAAAGAGGGAAGGGGGGAAAATGTTATTAGTAGTTTAAAAGTAAATAATTTTTTCAAACAGTAGCAGGATGAACTCCTTCAAGCTTCAGTGCAATGCAACTGTCTAATGTAATAGCTTTGGTTACAATAATTTTGGAATATAAACATACATTGAATAACAGACAGCGATAACAACTAGTTTTTCTGTATAGAACAAACTGACTATGACCCTAAAGTAAAAAATGGAGCATAGAGGAGTACAGTCTTGGGATGATATCAGGGGCCTTGAAAGTCCAGGCACATGATGATATCAGAGGCCTCAGGGCTATAACTAACTCAGAAGCTGTCAATTGCAGTCATCAAACAAATGCAAACTTAGGAGCAGGACCCAGTTTTGGTGACAACAAGGTGAGCAAGGTAGGACCAATGAAGATCTGGAGGTGCAGTTCCTGCTGCTGATGCATAAACCTGTTTTGATATTGCTGCTTTGGGGAAACCATCACAGATTTTAGGTAAGGATTAACATTAATATTTGGTTTCAATTTATGCCTACACAGGGAGAAATGTAGTTGCAGTAACTGTGAATCCTTAATGTAAATCTGCCTCATTTTAATGTGCATGGCTGTGTCTGTGTGCATGCATGTGTGTGAGTAAAATGTGCATTGGAACTAACTGTGTGTGGGTTAACCAATAAATCTTGGCTAATAGTGTGGACTAGATTGGGATTTCTCTTCCTCTTCTCCCCTCCCCAGCTTTGTTTTGAGTTTTAATAATTTACTCTTTAATTTGGGTGCAACAAATTGTTACCAAAACTATCTCTATTAGTGGCAAATCATCCAATGTTTAATTTTCTTTTCCTAAGATTTTCCCCATACATTACACAAATATAAATAAGGAGTACTGCTAGAATTATTATATCGGTAAGCTTAACCTTACATGGATTCCTTTTCTTTGTTTGTATACCTAACTCAAACTTCAGTGGTATTTATGTCAAGAAAAGTATTTACCAGTGCTGCTTATTTCCTTGACCTACTGTGGGCAGATGGTAGAGGCCATGCACACACAATCAACTGAAATCGCAAGAACAGAAGAGAAACCAATGGTGCTGGGAAAATGGCACCCAAGGGGACACTAAACACAAGCCTGGAATTAGAAGAGCGATGTTTTCATAACAGCAGCTTGTGCCTGCAATTTTTTTTCTTCCTGGCAACAGTGTTAAACTATTAACAATGAAAAAAATCCAAGAAGATTTTGGAACACTAGCACACACACACACACATAAAGACATTCTCTCTCTTACTAAATTCACACTTTAAAAAGACTGAAGAGGTAATTTACCTATTTTACTTTATTCCTTTTCCATTATTTTATCTCCAGACTACAGCTTTATGGCTGGGAAAAACAAAGGAACACTCAAAGATAATAATAATAAGATAATTTATTAAAAGAAACACAAAGGGGAGAGAGAAAATTAATTAATTTTGGTCAGTAGGACAGATTGTTTATATACCTCTTGCTCAGAGAAATAATAATTAACTAGAGAGGTAAATACATGCTCTTCTATTTTTTTCCCTGTTTAATCATATGTGTAAAAGTATATGTATATGAATGCACCTATATAGAGAGGCAAAGAAACAGAAAGAGAGACAAAAAGAGAACATGTTTAATTGCATCTCAGACTGGCTTTGTTCCCTGTATATTTAGACTATATATGCTAGAAGGTGACATTCATGTTACTCCTTCCTTTTGCATAACACACAACACATGATGATGCAATAATAGTTGTTTTCCTAAAGCATACTTTCACAGTTTGGATGACCCCTATCTTTATTTTGCAAATGAGGAAAATGTTACTTGAAACGTTACCTGTTTAGAGTCAGGATCTAGCTATGAGAAATATGCCGTGTAACAGCTGTTATGCCCAAATAAACTGTAGCGATAAGGATGTAAATTTCTAAGTTTACTAGACCAGGTAGTAAGAGAGACTGAGGGTAAGCTTGCTTCTAAGACTGAATATATACAGCTGTTTCTATCCAATAATATATTATAATATTAAAAACACTCCCTCTGTTCTTGATAGAAATGTAAAAAAAAACAGGTCTCCAAACAGTAGTGCTGTAAGAGACTGATGGTATGATGGCACCTTTAGCGGGACTGAAATAGCTAACTAGATTGCTGGATTGTCTGTGCACCAGACTTCTGAATTTATTTCTTTTCTGGCTCTGTTATTTTATTTTTTTGCTGACAAAAGAAGAGGACTTAATAAATTAGGGGTAAACTTTTTCAGTATTTCTGACAGAGTTTGATAAAAACAATATATTCTAATCACATCTTCAAGATTTTCTGTATGTGCTGCAAGTTTCTTTAAATGACCCGTTAATAACATGATTATTAAGATGAATCCTTGCACTTTGTAAAACCAAAACCTCCACTTCCTTGGAAGTCATCAGAAACAAGAAATGTTTTCCTTTGAGAGAGGTTTCAATGTAGTATGAACATAGACAGGAAAATAGAGGCAGGTTACTTGGTTAACCATTTCTGGCACCTCTGCTGCTAGATATGGTCAAATATTTGACTATGTGTCAGCTGAAAAGAAACATATCCTAAATCTTGGAAGACTGATGTTTTTATGCTTTACAATCCTTTAGTTCATATTTAGATGATATTTACTTAATTAGAGATTCTTCAAAGGAGATGCATAGTGTTTCTTGTGTGTGGATGCAGTGTTTAAAATGAATCAACACTGGAAAACGTCTTCAAGCTGTTTAGTAGTAGCTATCAAAAGTGGTCAAGTATACAGTTTTCTGCTGTGTGAGCTCAAGTACATTTTTCAGTCAGCATTAGTGGGTACATGCACAGCTTCTTTTATTAGTTTTACCATCACTTGTAAATTACTATAAGAATTATCTATCCAGAGAAAAACCAACATTTTATCTCCAGCTGTCTCAAAACCAGCATTGCTTTGAAAGTTTTTTTCTACAATATTTGCAAACCAAAAAGCTTACTCTGTCTTCCCCATTTCTTCCATACTTGCCTTGCTCAGTATTTGAAGAAGCTGACCTAGTCAAAAGCGCCATATAAAAATGTAATAAAAATCCAACATAAATCTGTAGAAAAGAATTTACATCCTACTCACCATCCCAAACCACTGCTGTGATGTTAGAGGAATGTGTAGTCTTCTGCCATCGTTTGCTGAGTTTTTCCAACTGAGAAGATCATCAAAAAAGATAGATTGGTAAATAGAAGCAGAGAGAGGCACAGAAAAATCCAATGTCTTGCTTTTGGGATATTAATTCTTGTTCCAGTGGAGATAACAGAATGTTGACAGTTCTGATGAAAACATGAGGAAGAAAGAATGTACAGGTTTGATTTAAGGATGCTCAAACTTAAATG
This sequence comes from Phaethon lepturus, assembly GCF_000687285.1. Lineage (NCBI taxonomy): Eukaryota > Metazoa > Chordata > Aves > Phaethontiformes > Phaethontidae > Phaethon > Phaethon lepturus. The sequence continues at coordinate 9,960 of NW_010564081.1, forward strand.
GCACTTGCACGTTTTCAATGACTGATACAGAGGTTGGAAAACTTTGTATAAAAAATATTTCCAGGAAAGCCTTTAAAAAGTTAGGTGCTATATGATGCAGCATTTGAAGGACTAACATAAAGAGATTTGTACTTTTGTGTGCTTCTTTAGCATGTGTATATGTTATGCCCAGGATGTATCACTTCTGATTCCATACTACCACCAGCCTTTTGTTTTCTTAGTTGCATCCAGGTTCTTTTTATTATCAGAGTGGTTGCTGAGGTCTAGGTAGTATAAGTGCTGTCTGCTTTAGTCTTTTTGAAGTATTTCTGTGCCCATCTGCATGGGCCTTTATCCATCTTTTCCCTTTTGTCTTTCAATTCCTCTTAATAACTTACTTTTTCCACCTTTCCAGGACTTTTAACTATTATTTTATATTTTACATCCCGTTCCATCTCAGTTGTGCTGTTCACTACAAATTATCAATTTAGCTATAGATATAGATAAATACAATTTATCAGGTTAGCTCTAACCAACCTAACAGGACACTGATCTTAATCACAAGGCTCTTTGAAATGCATTCCTTTATTCATAGACCACCAAGCAGGCTACCTGTGGAGCCTTGAGGAGTCACTCCATGAAATTCTTCTGAAGGATTTTTCCAGGAACTTCCAATGGATCAGAGTTAAGTAAGACTATGAGGGTCTTGTTGTTATTCATTCAGGGGGGCAAGAGAGGAGGGTAAAAACACTTGTGAATTACTAAATTGCTAGGGAGCAAAGGCCTGAGAAACCCTGGGAAGGGGCAGAACAATAGCCCTTTGTGTTATGGGACCGGATTACTTGTAGCTGTTTGCTGTATTTTGATGAGACTGTTAAAATTGCCATTACTCCAATGAGAAATCTTAAGTTCTACGAACATGACATGCTCCATTTATGCCTGCTACAGGATTTACAAGATTTTCAGTGTAACACTAGTCTATTCAGTACATTTTCATGTTTCTGTCCTCTAAATTTTAATTCCCTCCATATATTTATGGCAAACACTGGTTTTGTCTTCCTTTAACATGGATTGTGATTTGAAATAAGTTACACACATAAATTGAGTGAATTGACTGAGGGTAACACATTGTGGAATTAACTGTAGTAGTTAGATCATGGGGACCTGGCATTCTCACATTCTCTCTTATTTGATGCTTTAATGTTGCAACATGAGACCATAAACCTGAATTAGGCCTGTGATTTTAAAAATAATAGAAGATGATTACAGCTGATACTTAACAACAGAATTTCCAGAAATGGCCTATTCCTGCTTTACATACACGTAAGCTGGGTGGTTTTTAAAATGTAAATTGCAGCCAAAACAGGTAAGAATTTTAACAAATTAGGTTTAATTAAATATAATTATACTAGCTATTTGAAAAATACAGAAAAATTTTCTTTAAGAATTGTTCATATCATGGAGCAAGGATCTGAAATACAACAGGAAGTCAGTTTTAAATAAAACATATACTATATCATAAGTAATATAAACTGCATTTCTTTCAAAAATGAGTGGTCATTTGATATATTCAATATTAGGGGCTACAATCACTGAAGAAGCTATACTCCTGATCATACTCAAATTTTTACTAGTTCCTAAAGTTTGTGAGACCGCTTATATGACAGACAGAGAAAAAGTCAGGTGAGTATGTTTTTTTCCCTTATGACTCATACACATGACTGAACTGTACGTACACAAATCTTTTTCTTTTTAAATTTTATTTGAAAACTATATATATCTGGTAAAGAGAAGCTTTTATGTCTATTTTCTGGAAGATAGTGGTCAGAAAGAGGAAAAACATGTCAGGACATGAGTGAACTTTCTGTTACTGAGAAGTGGTTGCCCTGATGCACTGTAGTGCATTGAATTGTCCTCTGTTCCATGGCTGTGTGTTGACACCTTCAACTATGATGCCTTTCTCTCTTAGCTGTATAACCATCCAGAGGAAAAGCCGGCTGTAGTCACAGTGCAGAAGAGGGAGGGCTGCTGCACATGATAGCAGGCCTCACAGCACCACAAGAAACCCACCAGTAAGTACTTTTGATTCAGAAACCAGTATTTCAAGTTTGGGGATCTTTCCACTGTACTTCTTTGTACATCCAAACATCTGTTTACTTCATCAAGAAGCCAAAAGTTATCATATCCTCCCAAAGTTCTCTCTCAAATTTGTTATATTTCACTACTGAGTTAATCACTTTCAACAGATCAAGATTTCTTTTCTATTCCTTGTAATTCTGTGCTTGTTTGTCCCTGCGGTATTCTGTTTGTCTCAAATATTATATTTTCTTTATTAGAGTATTTTTCTGACCAATTGAGAAGACCTTTGAGTAGAGAAGACCTTTTTGTCTTCTCTATTTCCTATGTTGTCTCACTTCCTTCTAGTCTTTCCTTTACATGAGGCAGCCACACAGCTAAGCTACAGTTTGTCCTAATAAAAAAAAGGTTATAATAATTTGTTACAAGTCCTGTTCTGTCCTCACTCACCTGAAACAAAGTCCATTAATGACTAATTTAGGTGTAAGTGCATTTGACTTAAATGGGACAGATCTCCCTCTGATGGCTTTCAAAAACACATCCTCTCTTCATTTCCCATAACCTAGACACTTCCTTTAGACCCTTCTTTCTCCTGAGGGTACATAGATCCAACTAGGCACAATTTAGGTGTCCAAGTTTGACATTGAAAACTCCTCTCTACCTACCTACAGGTAATACTAGTGGAAAATCAAGTCTTAGGGTTGCACAGGAAACAGTTTTCCTTCCAATGAGGTGCTTCTAATTTTATTTTTTGGGGGTGATGATCTATAATGTACAGTACCTTCCACAGAAAATAAGTGCAAACATAGAAAACCCAATAGCTTGTGGGTTAGAGTACCAGATTGGACTACCTTAATTGCTGAGGTACTAACCTGATTACACGAACTTCCACTAATGCTTTTGGTTGGGAATTCTCCATTTTGTATAAGTAATAAAAAATAAACTGGACAAAGATTTGTGCTTGGGTTTTCTGCAGCCTAGCTCAAATGTCATGTCTATCAGTGTTTCTTCAAAAATGGTGCATTTCCATGAACAGTTCAGGTGTTAACAGGTGTCATTGGCACTGACAATTTCCAAAGCAGCTCAAAACTATGTAAAACATATGATTGTGCATTAACCAACAGAAACAAACTGATTTCATGAGATCTTTGCTTTGGGAAATGTATATATCTATAAATAATTCTGAAAAGAACTAACATGACTGCATTTTTGTTATTTACAGTACCACTGTACTCTATTTACACCATACTGATGGAACTTGGAGTACTGAGAAGTGGAATCATGACCAGTCTGAGCTCTGCATTTTGTTTTCTGTGAAATGCTTCATACAGATTGCTCGGTGTCTGAAGGTAGCCAAAGGAAACCTCCAACATTACTACTGTAATAATGCACCGTTAATGATGGGGGAAAAAAACAAAACCAAAAGTCCTTAAACTATTACATAGACAAAAGAGATGTTTTAATATTACCAAAATGCCAGGAGTAACTTGGAGATGTAATTGTTAAGAAAAAAAATCAAGCACCTGGGAAGAGAAATTAAACACATGTGAAATAAGCAAGTTGTTAAAAAGAAAAGAATCAAGAAAATGAGGAAGTAGCCAAAGTAAAAATACATGGCTTTAAATATGTGTGAAAATATTTCTCACTAATGGTATTACCTGTGGTATTGTGGAATGGTAGTGGTGGACAAAATACTATTAAAATGCAACGCTATGATACAAAATTGTAAGAACTAAAGCTGGAGGCAAAAAGGTTACTTTGTCACTGAGATTTATAAAGGAATTATAAACCAAAAACCTTTCAGAGGCCCACTAGCCTCAAGAAGGGGTGAAAACCAAGTCATGTTTGTCCGTTTCTTCAAAAGTCTAGAAAGATAAAATAGGAGTAAAATGTGCTTCAGAAATATCTATAAGAAGTAATTAGGTTGCATGTTTTTTCACAGTTGACAAATAATTATTTCAAGAAAATATACTATTTTGGTATAAAATAATGCTTTGGACGGTGTGGAGAAAACTTAGTACTTTAGTAAGATACCACAGTGCCATGAATCATATGTATCTGAAGGATACAATTCTAAAAGACAATTGTACAGTCATTTTGTTGGAAAGTGATTTGGGGGTAATCTTTCATTGAGTCCGGTATTTATACAAAAGTGTCAGTGAACAAACATACATATAATAAACATATGGCTTCCATTTGAAAAGTTAATTAACTGACTATGTCTTACCACCTGTAAATGGTGAGAGTGATACTTCCTTTTTCTTAACATTAGTTTGTACTGCCTCTTTTGGGTATAAGGTCTTGAGGCTGGAAGCAATTTTCTAGCAGCATAGTGTGTGTAACAAATATCTCATGTTGGCAACGGCATCTGTGTTTTATTATAGATCCAGTACGCTTTTTGGATGAGAGGAAATGTGTGTAGAGCAATTTTAAATGCAGTGGAAAAAGAAATTAATGCAAATCAATGTATTTCCATAAACAATGTCAAAATATTTCCATAAACAATAAAGTCCACCAAATGACCAAGTCTGAGAGAAGTTGGTATATTTGTGTTCTTTGCTCTTACTCATGTGATGTAGATTGAGTGGAAGAGTCTATGACCAAGGCAGTTCATTGCTTCAGAAAGTTCAATTTCTTTCACTTCAACAAAAGCAGTCTAACTGAGCCATCTTGATAATGTTTGAATCATATAGATTATTTACAATGACGGTAACTTTCATCACTGTGAGAACTACACTGATTACAATAGGACTAGCAAAAAGCAAAATCTTGCTGAGGAAAAAAAGGTAATAATTTTACTTTCAAATTCTCATTCTTGAAAGGAATAAAAAACCAACAAAAAGAACCTGTCTGAACTGTCAACATTAATAAACCAAATTTTTCTGTTCTATAATGGCTGTTTCAGGACAGTCACTGAAGAGCAGCAATACTTACTGGAAAGTTTTTCATGACACTTACAGTAATGATGTCACTTGCATGAACAGGAACAGGAAGAAAGATTTAGGTTCAAATTCAGAATTTTTTCTAAATATAATGAGTTTCCCAACACAAGTATTTTTGATAGATGTCTAATACTTCTGAGAAAAGCTCTCATAATCTTTAGTAGACAGAGCAAACCCTAAATGTATCTTCTGTTGTTCAATAACACACTACACAAAGTATAAACTGTTTCAACACAGGCCAATGATTTCACCTAAAGTATTAAGGGAGTATGTCTAAAACTAAAAATACTCTTTTTGGTGTCCTCCAAATTCTGTTAGGAATCTTTTGTTTACTTATTTTTGTTACTGCTAGTGTTACTGCTTTGGTGAATTATATAAAGTTAAATACATCAAATAAAAAGTACATCAAAAACAATCAAGGAAATACATAATAAAATATAATATTAAGTGTAGGATCTTGAGAAAAATAATAAAAAAGAAACGAAACTAAATATGTGATCTTAGAAACACAAAAATACACAAATGGCTATTATTCAGTCTAATAAAAGCTGATTTACATCTGACCATACTTGTAGGTTTACTTCTCTGAACATTTTAAATAGGTTTTGCCTGTTCATTCTAGCATCCTTTTCAAATGTAAAATATTGCTTAACCAATGTCAAAAAGCATGTCTGTGGTCTTCCAGTTTCATGTGATGGACTCCAAGCTAATAGATAGTTGATTATCAACCAAGTTTCTGAGAAAAAACTCCACAATTACAAGGTTAGGTGATCTGCCAAGTTTCTGAATAAAACACTCCTGTTTTGCTAAATATATTACAAAAATTAAAAAATTAAAAAAACAAAACAAAAAAACAAAACCCAAAAAAACAACCTGCAGAAAACACAATTCAGAAAATGAACTGTACAACTGTACACAAGGTTACAATGCCTGCATCTTAATGAAGTTATAGCTAACTTCATTAAGAAGGCTAAGTAACAGGCTGTTCAACAAGCAGAAATTAGGATATCACAGTCTGGGTCTGCAGATACAGCAAGGACAATGTTTTACTGTATGACTTAGCCTTTCCAAATCTTCAGTAACACTCAGAATCTAAATGTATCTGTCTGCAATGTAATGCTTATACCTAAACTGGGAGCTCAGTTCAAATGCCAAAACTTAAACTTGTAGAATCATTTGAAATACCCTGTGCTATCCACACAGGGCTTGAAAATATCAGATGGGACCTGCTTTGCCCCAATATACCATACTAACAACTCAAGGTCATGTCGATTGTCCTACTGCACCTCCAGCATCACAAAAATTTGTGTTCTGGTAATTGAATCAAGTTTCTAGTCAATATAACAAACCATGTGTAGAGGGATTGTCATCCATCCAAATACAGGTGTCTAATCTAAGTTGAACCGAAAAGTTGTTCTGACTTGGATGAATGTGCTGAGTGAATCTCAACTTTGTGAGAACTTAGGCTCTTGTGTAAACACATGCAGACACTTAGACTCAAATACTTCAGTTTGGAGATGGATACTAATTTTTGTAGGAATATTGAAAGGAAAAGGGATGAGGAGACCAGCGTGAGAGAGAGGAAATTAGGATGGGGTGATGTGGAATGAGCTGATGTGTCCAAACCTTGCGTGTCCAAGCCCTGAATTTGACAAGGAGAGAAATAAATTTTTTTTCCAAATGCCTACTGTGATTTTACTGAATTTTGTTTTTTTGCAGAATCTGAGCTGTGATTTTAGCCATACCTTTTAGAATGGTTCTTAAGAAGTTCTATGACAGTAGATCTAATTGAATGTTTTCTGCACTGTAAAATCTGTTTAAGAAATTTTCACCACGTCTAATTTTGCTTTCTTAGCTCCCTGTTTCTACAAATGCACTAACATTTGCTGATGGGGTAACTGTCGGAGTCATATTGTAAATGAGCTCAGTGAAATGGTCTGGATTATAAAATAAGAATGAAAACATATTTTTATTTCCAGAAGAAAAGATGGATATGAAACTATGTTATCAGTCACATTGTTGTGATGACTGTTCTTTTGTCTATGTTATCTCTGTGGTACAATGGTAACAGACAGTACAAAATTCCCTCCATATAGTGACTTAGTTAAGCAGGCAGCAAATAAAAGAAAATATGTTGATCCAAAGCTGTACACATTACTAATTAATTTTCTGGGAGAGGGAGCAAGCAGGTGAATGGCTCCATTTACTTTTGTCTGTTTAACCTGAATCCAACCTAAATGTGTTTAACCTAAAACAACCATCTCAATGGGTTGTATTAGAAATAAGAATGTTAATTGGCTAGAGTTAATGATCTAAAAGGACAGGTCAGACACTGGTCTGGGGAAGAGTTAAAACATGAACATGTCAGTAATAAAGGTTAGTGGGAAATGGGAAAATATGAAGAAATTTTTAGGCTCAGTGATAAGAAAAGTGAAAGAAACAATGACATTGAAAACACAAATGTAATGGGAGGAGACAGGAAAAGAAGTAAAAAAGCCTGGAGTGAAACTGCGATAAAGATCCTGTGGGAGAAGAGACATGGGAGGAGTGAACCACACAATACTGGTCAATGAAGTCCCTAATGGCTGCGGGCTGTCAGGCTCCTCCCAATGCATGGCTCTCCCTATGCAGCCCAGTGGAGATTCTTGGTGTTGTAGTTTAACCCCGGCCAGCAACTAAGCACCGCACAGCCACTTGCTCACTCCCGCATGGTGGGATGGCAGAGAGAATCAGAAGACTAAAAGCGAGAAAACTCATGTGTTGAGATAAAGATATTTTAATAGGCAAAGCAAAAGCCGCGCACACAAGCAAAGCAAAACAAGGAATTTATTCACTACTCCTGACGGGCAGGGCATCTCCAGGGAAGCAGGGTTCCATCATGCATAGTGGTTACTTGGGAAGACAAATACCATAACTCTGAACATCCCTCTCTTTCCTTCTTCTTCACCCAGCTTTATATACTGGGCATGACATCATATCTATGGAATATCCCTTTGGCCAGCCTGGGTCAGCTGTCCTCGCTGCGTCCCCTCCCAGCTTCCCGTGCACCCCCAGCCTTCTTGCTAGCAGGCCAGCATGAGAAGCCGAACAGTCCTTGACTGCTTAACAAGAACTGAAAACACCAGCACGTTATCAACATTATTTTCATCCCAAATCTGAAACATAGCCTCATACTAGCTTCTATGAAGAAAATTATCCCAGCCAAAACCAGCACACTTGGTTACCCCAGCTATCCACATTCACCCTGCCGCCAGACACAGCAAATCCTTCTTGCATATGTTTTTGTCCTGGTTTCAGCCAGGATAGAGTTGGTTTTCTTCACGGAAGCTAGCGTGAGGATATGTTTTGGATTTGGGATGAAAATAATGTTGATAACGTGCTGGTGTTTTCAGTTCTTGTTAAGCAGTCAAGGACTGTTCGGCTTCTCATGCTGGCCTGCTAGCAAGAAGGCTGGGGGTGCACGGGAAGCTGGGAGGGGACGCAGCGAGGACAGCTGACCCAGGCTGGCCAAAGGGATATTCCATAGATATGATGTCATGCCCAGTATATAAAGCTGGGTGAAGAAGAAGGAAAGAGAGGGATGTTCAGAGTTATGGTATTTGTCTTCCCAAGTAACCACTATGCATGATGGAACCCTGCTTCCCTGGAGATGCCCTGCCCGTCAGGAGTAGTGAATAAATTCCTTGTTTTGCTTTGCTTGTGTGCGCGGCTTTTGCTTTGCCTATTAAAATATCTTTATCTCAACACATGAGTTTTCTCGCTTTTAGTCTTCTGATTCTCTCTGCCATCCCACCATGCGGGAGTGAGCAAGTGGCTGTGCGGTGCTTAGTTGCTGGCCGGGGTAGTCCTTTTCAGCACCCAATGTGGGGCTAAAGGCTTGAGATAATAACGGTTGCAGG
>NW_010564082.1:0-12624 GCF_000687285.1 Phaethon lepturus
CACCCGGCTGCCGCCAACGCCCGCGTCGACTGTGCCAGTGGCGCCGGGGCCGCTGCTCGTCTCCCTCGGTCCGGAGGGCTCTGATCGAACAACTGGCTCCCCCAAACGCCCGCGTGGCTCCGTGTGGCGAGCCCGTCCGCAGGTGAGCAGACCCAGGGGCTTACAAGCACAGCAGCCAGGGCTGAGCGCCGCGCCCGACGCCCGTGCAATACGTGCGTGCGCTGAACTCACGTACGTGCGTGCGTCAAGGACAGGAACGTCTCTGTGCGCCCGGAGAGCGCCATTTGTTTTACTACTCTAATACTGTATTGAATTTAAATTAAAACAGATCTTCTACAATTTGAACTTTTAACGGACTAGTTATTGTCGTTCTGCTGTAATTGCTCTTTAATGTCATTTGAATAACAATCAGAAAGGGGAAAACAAAATTTATGTGCAATTAAACAGCTGCAGCTGCACCGAACACAAGTGTGTGAAAGTTTCCAAATAGCAACTTTAATTTGGCAGTGATTTTGGCAAAATAATTGTCCTTTTAGTGCAGCTCAACATCTGTGTGTAGTTTAAAAGTTTTGTTACCTCTTGGATAATTAGCTGCCTAGCTTTCATTGTCTTTTAATGTGGTAAAAGACCCCAGTATAAAATATTCCAGCTTTAAAAATAGCAAACTGGGTTGTGCTCTTGTTAAATTTATGTGCATTTCCACAGTTAGCCATCACTAACGGGTATGAAAATATCTGTGTTCCTTATAAAAGAGCGTTTCAAGTAGCAGTGTACCAGAAAATACTTGGGGGAAAAGCAACGTATACACACCTCCTTCCCACGCTTGGCTAGAAAAAAATATGTTATTTTTTGAATTGTCACTGAATCCCAGTGTAACGTGCAAGCGTACAGTTTTACTTGGAAAAACCACTGTGTGATTCTCCAGAGATGGATACTTTTTGCTTAAACAAAGCAAACGGCGGTGATTTTGGGGTGTGTGGCTCTGTGAGCCCCATGTGTACAACAGCCCCTCTTAAAAGCGTTAATTTCTAAAATATGAACTTTGACTTTTAATCTGCCATTTTTATAGAGACTCTTTTTACAAGTCTCAGTAAGTACGTGGCTGAGCAGAGCTGTTGTTCCATCACATCCTTCCAAACTAGAAGCACAGCGGGCAATTTAATGAATGTAATGGGAGAGCAGCATAAACCAGATGAAATAAATGAGTTACAAAGCAAGCGGTGAACATCTAGACCCTGCTGCCTTGGGAAATCTTGGAGGTAGATAATATCTGCCAGATGGACTGAAAACCAGACAGAACAAACTCTTGGACATCTGATCCATGGGCACTGAAAGCGGTAGGTGGGGACGTGTCTTCCAATACACCCACATCCAGCAGCTACGGATGGTGGAGGTCAGGGGAATGGCCTGCAGCACGCTCTGTTTTCAGCATCTCATTTCCAGTACCCTCGGTAATCTAGTCCTTTCTGTACCTTAACAAACTAATGTATTTCAGTGTTACGTATATGCAAGCTTTAAAATCCCGATATCACTGCTGTGACCTTTCAAATACGTTGGAAATACATAACCTGAGATGCCAGTCCTGGAGTTCTCCACTTAACCTTAATCAAAACGTCGCAATACTTCAATCTCTAAAGCATTTTCTTTTGAACATCTTTGCCATTAATAGCTTGCTCTCAGAACACCTGTGACATTAACACTGGGTTTTGAGGCTTTTTTCAGCCAGCATTCATCCTTCTTGGAGGTGGACAACCTTTTCTGACATCCTTTTGGCTCTGTGAGTGCAGGGTGAGGAGGCAAAGCCCTACATGAAGGACAAGCTCAGGTCTGGAGATAAAAATGAGTAAAAACCTCTGTCAGGGTTAAAAACGTTTTGACCATACGTATGTCTAACTGTTGTGAAGAGTTAAATCTCTCTGAACACTTTGTAAATCAAATAAGCAACCACACAATCTACAGAGACATCTCTAGGCAGACCTTCTCCTTTCTCTTTGGGTATTTACTGTGGCCTAGCCAGAAAATTTTGGAAGAGAGTTGTCTTCATCTGGTTTTGTATTCATATTGCTACCAGGTGAAGAGATTGTTGTCTTGTGCTGTGGTTCTTTTAAGCTCAAGAGGAGAAAATTATTAAAGTCAGCCTTTCAGGCTGTATGATTTTTATCTGTTTACAGTCCTGCTCCAGAAAATTGTTTTAAGCTCAATTAATTTCACCACTATTTAACCTCTTGTTCACATGAGTGATAATGAAAAGGAAAAAAAATGCAGACTTTAGTGAGAGGCTTGTAAGAGGTGAATAATTCAACTTTTAAAAATCAGTTGTAACTTGATTTCTTGGCCTCGTGTGTGCTCCATCTGTGCAATTAAAGCACCTCCCAGTCTGTCCTCCCGATTCCCAGATAACATTTAAACTTTTTATTTCTGGCCTAACTATACATATTTCCAGAACTAATCACTTCTTACTAGCCCAAGATAATTTCTCCTTATTTAAACATTGCACTTACTTAAAAAGTGCTCTGCTTGAAGAGTCTGGGTGACTTTTTGGGTTGTAAAAAGGGTTAATTGGAGCTGTGTTTTCTCCTCATGTTTGAAGTATCATTGGGGTACCAGGAGACCTCAGCTTTCTCCCCTTTCTTTTACCTCAGAGTAGAGTGTAAATTGTGACCGAAGATCTGTAGTGGGGCTTGAGGTAGAGGAAGATGCATCTTGGTGCTGACATGGAGCTCTGGAATGTTCTGGCACGATTTGGGCAAGTAAAAGTGAAATCTGCTGGGCATTGGTAAACCCCCGCCATCAGCCCTTGCTTTGGAGGTCCCCGAGCACCGGGTTATTGCCCATTCGGGAATGTACTATGTGGCTGCTCTGATCTTCACACTTTTCTAAGGCGTTCCTGTTTGGCCATGGCCGAAGAGAGCGTGCGTGGATGTCTGAATCCATGGTGTGAGCTAGGACAGTAATTCTTGTGGTTTTAATCAGCGTAGGCATCAGAGAGCCGTAGGAAAGGAGGATTCCCGGGACCTGAGGAAGAAAAGTGACAAAGCATTCAAAAGCAGGTCAAGAAGCACAACTGGAAAAGATTCTGAAGTATATGGTTATACTGTTGGGTTTTTAACAAACAATTTATCTTCCCCTTGCATGCTTTCATAGCTTTAATTTCTGTACTTAATTGCTCGATACTTACTGAGCTTAATTTTAATGTATTTAGTTACATGTAGTTTGCTACATGTTCTGTTTAGACTTCACAGAACTGCAGTTTCTCAAAATTATATAGTAAGTTCATTTTCAACATATTTTACTATTCCTCAGAAGGTTAAAATATACAAATATATAGGCAAGTGACTCTGTCACGCAAAGAAGATAGTTTCATGATGCATTTATCGTGTGGTTTGAGTCATTTTGGAGAAAAGTCCCATAGATTTTTGTTTGATGTATTTTTAATTTAAAAAATGTCTTGGATTAAATAGGAGAAGTTGCTATATATTAATAATTTTTTAAAGTATTACACTACTCTTAAATCATGTTCTTTCTCACACATATATTATATAGACTTTGTAATACCAAAAATGAAAAACAGCTTACAGGCTTGAGGAGTAAAGATTGCCAGCATTTATCTGGATGTGACAGAGAGAAAAATTAATTGAAAGCAATGAAAAAAGTGCCAGTATATGGTAATATTTTTATCACACTCAAAGTCAGTAGATTTTCTTCATTTGGAGCTGGAAGTGTAATGTATTCTGGTTTTCTCTTCAGCTGTACAAAAGAATGATTTACTTAGGCCTCCCTAATGCTGCTCTTCAGAGGCATTATCGTTTCCCATCAGCTGAAGTGTGCTTTCATAAATCACAACAGGCGAAACAGGAGGTTTAGGCTTCTAACTAACATGCAGCTCCAATCCTCCTCTTGTACAGCTAAGTAAGCAGTAGCCCTGACGTGCTTTGAGTCTGATTTTCATGGAATTTGTGCATAAAAGACACTTCCTAAATCTTTAATGTGTATCTTTATATGCTGCCATCCTTTTTTATTTGCTTTGGTCAGGCTGCAGATAAATTTGTGTTTAATGAAATAGAGGCCATTTTTTCCTACTATTTTTCCATTCCGACGATGTAAATTATCTTTTAGCAACTTAATTTCGCACTTTTTCCCCTCTCCAAATGTGCACAAGTTTAGGAAGCTAACTGAGATAGACCCACTACCCCATAATGTGCAGTGCTTTCAGTTTACCAAGTTGGAAGAAGGGGGCTGAATTTCTGGAACGGTTTTCAGCTATGCAGTTGTGTTTCTGATGCGTGCTTGTACCAAGATCCCTTGGAAGCCAACTCAACTGGCTGCTTGTGCAAATGCTCTTCCAAATCTTCCCCTTCTCAAGCTGGTATTAGGAACAGCAGTGCCATAACGAGCATTGTTTTCTCTCTTCACCCCTTTGCAGTGAAATGCCTTGCAGAGGACCATGTCTTCTTGATTGGGACCCAGCATCTTTGGGGCTCTGGGCTCTACATATGACTGAGCTCAAAGGAATTGCTGTGTTTCATAAGAGGGCTACCTAGTACTAGACTGTCCACCTAGAAAAAAGTAAACTAAAATTATCCGAACCAGAAGAACTTTAAAATTTCTCTTTGCTACCTTTTTCTCAGCCTGGTGTGGTTGACCGTGTCATTGTTGCCATGATTCTATGGTTCCATGATTGTGATGGCCTCTGTCAGTTATTGCATGAGTGGTGCCATGCGTGATTAAAGGGTTAAGGATAAGAAATGCGAAAGAAATGTTAATGCTGTTCATTTTTTACAAAAGTACTTTTTATTTTGAGATGAGTCGGGAAAGGCATGAAAAAACCCCAAAAACAGTATTATCGTTGGTTTCCAAAAACGCCAGTCGTGATATGGTCCTTGGTTTTTGCACAAGTGTCCTCAGGGTCTCGGGTAGGGAAGGAGGAAGAATTCTGTGCACAAGTAAGTGGGATGCCTAGATATGCCAGTTTGTAAATACTAGTTTGAGTGTCGAATTCCTAACCATGCTGGTGTAGGAAGCTGACTGGCTTTATATTATTGGTTTGACCAGTGACGGGTTTGTTGACGTCAACCAAGTCACTTCAGCTGGCTGTGCCTTTTTTTCTGTTTGTCTTATCTACTTCATCTCTAATAAGAGACATTTGCTCATTCTGAGTTCACACCATGGGGCTATGATTTCATCTGGCACGTTTAGACGTTACTAGAATAGGGATAATAATAGGTTATTTGGAAAATTTTTAAGATACCCTTTTTCTCAGCTGTTTGATTTTCCAGCAATAAATGCAGGTTTCCAAGTTAATTTTGGCTTCCATTGCAGTGTAAGTGCCTTCCACTCTATGCTGAAGCTTAATTTCTCTTAAATACAGAATTTGTACATATATATACCATTCAAAATCCTGCATGTGCACATTTTTATGGGATGAGCTTTGTCTCAAAAATGGAATCACACCATCATTGTGTGCATGTGAGATGTTGTTGTGGTTTAATCCGGGAGGCAGCTAAGCACCATGCAGCCTTTCGCTCACCCCCCTCCAGTGGGATGGAGGAGAGAATCGAGAAGAAGAGGTAGAACTTGTGGGTTGAGATAGAAACAATTTAATAGGACAGAAAAGGAAGAGGAAATAATGATAAAAGAATATACAAAGCAAGGGATGCACAATGCAGTTGCTCGCCAGCTGCTGACCGATGCCCAGACAGTCCCTGAGCAGCAGCTGTCACCCCCCAGCCAGCTCCCCCCAGTTTCGTTGTTCAGCACGACGTCGTATGGTACGGAATATCCCTTTGGCCAGTTTGGGTCAGCTGTCCTGGCTGTGTCCCCTCCTCGCTGGCGGGGCAGCATGAGAAGCTGTAAAGTCCTTGACTTAGTGTAAGCACTGCTCAGCAACAACTACAATGTGATTGTGTTATCAACATTCTTCTCATCCCAGATCCAAACCACAGCACTATACCAGCTTGTAGGAAGAAAATTAACTCTATCCCAGCTGAAACCAGGACAGATGTAATCTATCTATGGAAGTGAAAAATTATGCATCTCATTTGCAGTCTACTTACCTTTGCTGTGTCTTCAACTGCAAAGTCTGTGGTTTACAGGTACTTTTTTTCTTTATTAGTAAGGTAGCGGTTGACTCTTGCAGGCATTCACTGCAAGAAATTCTTGAAGCTGTTGACTTTTACCATTACTAAATATAGTACTCTCTTTAGTACTGTTCAAAACATTTAACAAAAAGGAGAGTGGGTTTTAACGATGTTTGGCATTTTACACTCTCAATGCAAAGCAAGTAAGTTTTAGTTGTACCTTAATAGTTGCTTGAAAGCAAAACTCAGTAATGTAACTTCTACAATATTTCATTTTTTTATAGCCAAAATTTTGAGACAATAAGACAATAGTGACAGAGAGCAAAACTTCGTTTATGGTTTTGCAGTTGTAAATCTTGAAGCTGTTGATATAAAAACATAACGTAAAACTGATGTAAAACTACTATAAAAACATGTAAAAATGATATTAAACTAGTGCGGAATTAACCACCTGCTAATATTATATCACTCTAAACATAAGCGACCAACACCAGGACTCAAGAATAATGTTAAGAATTAGATGTGTTTGCAAATACAGTAAATGTATTTGTGCACACTTATAGCAGTTTCAACATACAAATTTGCCATTTTTTGTATTAAATAGAATAGCATCTGCTTTTAAGGGAAGTTGTTCTTACCAGTAAAACTTTAATAAAAGAGGAGAAATGTGGAATAGCAGCAATATTTTAATTTTTTACTGTAATTTTCCATATAATCAAGTAAGCTATGAGTGCTAGGATATTTATCTCATTTGTCAGGTTGTCCAAGTTGTTCATCATTACCTCAAATAAGCCAGCCTGTCTGCTGCACTATGTTAGCTACTCAGTGAGAAGAAAACCTTCTTGTTACAGACAGATGGTAAAGAGATAGTGGGAATTAAATAAGTAAAACAAAACCCTGTGAAAACTTGTTATTTATAAGTACATATTGGGGTTTGTTCCAAAGGTCAGCTGGTTTCTTGCAGTTGCTGTCTCAATAAAAAATAAAATGGATTTTGTTTATTCTACTTAACTCGCATCAGACACTATCTAAAGTACCAATTTGCAAATTTTCAGGCTGTTTTCTTTTGGATTTTTTTCAAAAGAAAGAAGGACAATTCCAGCTGCTCTGTCACTACTTAAAAAAAAAAAAAAAAAAAGAGTGTCTAGACAAACAACCCCCACTCCTCCCCAAACCTACTTGTGCTACGGTGCAAAAGCGTGATAACCCCGTTTGTGTCAAAGGACTGATGAAGCACCTGAAGAAATACGCTGTCATGTAGGTGACCAGTTGAAAAGATTGTCAAGGTTTTATTTTAAAGATTGTATTCAGAGTCATGTTGACTATTTGGCAGCGTGGAAACCGGGCACCGAGGTGAAGAGAAGTGGCTTTTGGAGGAAGGCTGGTGTTTCCACCAGGGCTGGGGACACACTGTGCTGTTTGCAGAAAGCACCCAGAATAGGTTTATAAAGGTGATGGTCTTTGATTATTTTATAGGCCATTCCTCATGATGGTGCCTCGGCCTTCATTCACAGTGGATCAGAAGCCATTCTTGTGGCTGTTCTTACAATCACAGAATGGTTTGGGTTGGCAGGGACCTTCAAAGATCGTCTAGCGCAACTCCCGTGCCATGGGCAGGGACATCTTCAACCAGATCAGATTGTTCACAGCTCCATCCAGCCTGACCCTGACCACTTGCTCAGTGGTAGTTAAAGGAAAGAGATGCCTTCATCACCTTTTCCCCTAAACTTTTAGGGCAGTGTTCCCACCTGCAGCAGAACATGTGTTTCCCTTCCTTTCCTCTTCCTTCCCTTAACATGTTAAGATCAGTGTTTCTGGGTTTTGGTTTTGTTTTTTCTTTTCCAAATTTGTATATTGGGGTTCCAGCATTCTTCACTTCATCAGTACCAAAGTCTTGATGGAAGAGTTTTATGGATCTTACGTTGTACTCTAGCAGTCAAACCCAAACTCTTGATCCATTTTCACATTTTGATGGCTGATATTTGGTTCTTACCTTCTCGTAAAAGGTAACCCTGGTCAGGTCTAGTCGATCAATTTGGTAGTCCCATTGGGTCAGCCCATCTGGGGAGCACTTGGTCATTTAGATGCTGACGTGTTTGTACATCGCTCTTGCAGATACAAGAAAATTCATGACAAAACCACTTTGCACCTTTTGAACTTTGCCTCTGACAAGGAAACCATTGAGTACCTTTTTATTATTGAATTAGTTTCTTTTCATATAGATACTTTGTGTCAAAGTAGTCAAACGTTTGGAATATGTACAAACTTCAGTGACTGTATTGTATTTTCTGTATAACATGCAAAATCCCATTTTAACATAATTTAACCAAATGCATATTCAATATTTAACTTCTGATTTCTCATTAGTATTTTAAAATACGTAAGTTATTCACATTTTGTTGATGCTATTTCTCCCATCTATTTCTAATTTTTAAAAATTTTTTCACCCTCATTCATCTGTTTTATTTAATAGACTGAATTTCCTCTCCGAAGCTGTCAGTGCTACTTTTATTGAAATAGTTTGTAGTATAATTTCTTGAATTTTTGTATTGATGGATTGATGGACCATGTAGGCTATTAGAAGAAATAATCTCAAATAGTAGGAGGAGTATCAAAGACATAATTAGGTGAAACAGAGACATTGGGTACCTTTGGGTAGGATGTGTAATGAGGAAGTCTCTAATTCCTATTTCTTTCTAAGAAAAAGTACTTAGGTCTATATATCTAGATCAATACTTAACGCCCTCCTGCTTCCAGTTGAACTCTGCCAGTTGAATATTACTCGATATTACTCAGTGTTTTACCATGTTTGGATGTTGCAAATGGTAATAATATTTTAGCACCTTGCGTGCCTCTTGTGTTCCTTGGTCTGGGAAAAACTGACATCCTGGCCAGAATAGAATTGGGATTTGAATGTTTTAGATCTGTATTTAAATATCTAATTATATTATTTGACAGATTAATTGCATGTTAATTTTCCACCTACATATTGTATTGCATCAGCACAAGCAGTGCTGCATCAAAGCCACGTTATCTACAGAAGCTAGCAAGAAATGTATTGAAAGATCTCTTGAATCATATTTTTCCAAATCACACAGTACTAATACCCAGTAGGATTCCAGAGGGGAGAAATGTAGTATTTGTTTCACAAACACTGTTTTCTTCCTTTTGTATGCACTGTCAGTTGAGCTTCTTGATTTTTCCCTTGGTCAAGTTAAGAAAGGAAACAAAGATTGAAGTGGCGATTACTCAGGCACGTTGCGTCTTGCAAATGTCTTTAGTAAATAATTTAGGAAAAGAATTACTTTCCTGCATTTGACTAGGGAACGACTTAGTAAGATTGACTATATTTTAATCATCACATTTGTGCTTTCAGTTATTAGAAGTATTTTGTTACATGGCTATAAAGGCTAGCAATTAAAATGTAATGCATCTGTCTCATACAAGAATGAGAAACACCAATTTAAGCATCCTTGAGACGGCCTAGCTGCATCCACTGAATTTGTGTTTTGGTACCAGACACCGAGTTTGTTTTCTGACGTGTCACACGCATGAACATGTGCAGATTTTTTTTTTTTTCTGTAGCCTCTTTCACTTCATCTGCTCTATGTAGTTAGATACAGGATGTGACCTGTGGTATCTCATCGAGTTCAGTATTTTATTTTTCAGTAGGAGAAGCTGCTTTCCCCCACGAGGATTTGAGAGATACCATTTGGCCATTACTGTTCTGTGTTTATTTAGTGTCTGGAGTGTGAGAGGCATGTTTTATTTTGCTTTATTCTTAAATTACAAAGCTTTTAGGGGTCCTCTCCTTTCCCCCTTGCCTTCCACAACATTCAACACAGTGTTTTTTTGAGTCTGTTTTTTGGGAGTGCTGTATTCTGTGACTGTATAAAAATAATAAGTCACTATATAAATTATTGTTACACTTCTGGTTATAACATCTAAGTACATCGCTCCCTCTTTAAATCCCTTTTAAGCTCCAAACATGCCAGTTATTCAGCAGAGAGCAAATATTTTCTTCCTGGAGATTTTTTTAATCAAATGACACAGCTGTATTGCCCTGCCCTTTAGTTTGAACGTGAAATGGCTGTTCACAGGAAGAAATCTCCTTGTTCAAAACCAGACAGAAAATTCAAGTAAATCTGATGACCCAAGGGTATATTGTTTTCATACCGGTCTGTGTTGACATGAAATCTATTCATCTTTGCAACCTTCGGTGTCAAAATATTTGTGCCGTTAAAGTGAAGGCAGAAATGACGAAAATCCTGTTGTCAAGTACATATTGTAAATACAAGAATGGAAATGCATGTTACTGTTTTCCAGAGGATGAATAAACTTCAGTTCCATGGGCTTAAATATGGTGGTACAAACCCAAAATGTAGCAGGACCTTCAGCTTCTCCTTGCCTGTCTGGGACAGGTCGCTGCAAGAGGCGCTCAGGGTACAATGCATGCGGGCTTGCTTCACTGCGTGAAGGGGAGCACACAAATATCCCTTTGTAAATTGGTTCTTCTCAACCGGGTCGATGGAAACGTCCCGCTGGTCCGGTTGGTGACCTGCATGACCCTGCATCAGTCTTAGAACTAAGCGGTGGGATGAGGTGCACCAGTAATGGGTTTAGGGTCATGAAACCCCATTAGCCATGCAGTTTTCCATGCAAGATGTCGAGGGGACATTTTTCTATGCTGAACACCTTTTCTGCTCCTTTTCCTCAAGAGCAATGTTACGAAGTTAAAGCTACATTTAAAAAGCAGGAGGTGGGAGGACAAAAAAGTTTCATGTTGAGTTCTCTGGATGATGTTCAGTTTAAAATGTAGAAGCAGTGGTGTGCAACAGACTGCTGTAAGTAATTGCCAGTGATATCTGCAGCTGCCAAAGGATGGAGAAAAGAGTTAGCAGGACATGGTCTTGAGCTCTGGAACTTGCACCTTGTCTGGTCAAAGTCCAGATTTTGTTATCCTTAGGATACGCTTCAAAGCTTGACGGGTGTTTCTTCATTACTGTGTTAAGGATAGGGAAACCTGTGTGGCTTTTCCAGAGTTACTATGATGTCTATGATTGTAACTCATGAATTTGTTATATAAATTCACACTTTAAAAAAAAAAAGAGGTCCTCGTATTGCAGAATAAGTAGAAAGCATAAATCTGTGTCTGTTTTGAGAAGCTGCTGGGAGAATTTTCATATTCTCCTTCAGTTTGGTTCTACAGGAGATTGATTCAAAAGAAGTCAATGTGTTAACATCATCAGGATTTGACAGATCTCTTGCATCAGAAGTAGGATGTAGAAACATTCCCTTCTGCAGGTTGAGAGAATTGGGGTTGTTCAGCCTGGAGAAGAGAAGGCTCCATGGATACCTTATTGCAGCCTTCCAGTACTTAAAGGGGGCTTGTAAGAAAGATGGGGACAGACTTCTTAGCAGGGCCTGTTGTGATAGGATAAAATGCTTTTAAACTAAAAGAGGGCAGATTTAGACTCAATATAAGGAAGAAATTTTTCATAGTGGAGGGTGGTGAAACCCTGGCCCAGGTTGCCCAGAGAGGTGGTAGATGCCCCATCCCTGGAAGCATCCCAGGTCAGGCTGGACGGGGCTCTGAGCAACCTGATCTAGTTGAAGATCCCATTGCAGCGGCGTTGGACTAGATGGCCTTTGAAGGTCCCTTCCAACCCAAACTATTCTACAATTCTGTAATCTTTCTTATAGGCCTCCTTTAAGCCCTGGCAGCTGCAATAAGGTCTCCCCGGAGCCTTCTCCAGGCTGAACAACCCCAGCTCTCCCAGCCTGTCCTCACAGCAGAGCAGTTCCATCCAACACCTGTTGGATCATTTTGGTGGCCTCCTCTGGACCCTCTCCAACAGGTCTGTATCTTTCCTGTGCTGAGGGCTCCAAAGCTGGACACAGTACTGTGGGTGGACTCTCACCAGAGTGGAGTAGAGGGCAAGAATCCCCTCCCTTGACCTGCTGGCCACACTTCTTTTGAGGCAGCCCAGGACACGGTTGGCCTTCTGGGCTGCAGGCGCACATTGACGGCTCATGTCCAGCTTTTCATTCACCAGTACCCCCAAGTCCTTCTCGGCAGGGCTGCTCTCCATCCCTTCATCCCCCAGCCTGGTCTGATACTGGGGGTTGCCCCGACCCATGTGCAGGACCCTGCACTTGGCCTTGCTGAACCTCATGAGGTTCACATGGGCCCATTTTACGAGCTTGTCCAGGTCCCTCTGGATGGCATCCTGTCCCTCAGGTGTGTCAACCGCACCACTCAGCTTGGTGTCGTCTGCAACCTTGCTGAGGGTGCCCTCGATCCCACTGTATATGTCATTGATGAAGATATTAAAAGGTACTGGTCCCAATACGGACTCCTGAGGGACACCACTCGTCAACGATCTCCATCTGGACATTAAGCCGTTGACTACTACCCTCTGGATGTGACCATCCAAGCAATTCCTCATCCACCCAGCAGCCCACTCATCAAATCCCTATTTCTCCAATTTAGGGAGAAGGATGTTGTGGGGGAGCGTGTCAAAGACCTTACAGAAGTCCAGATAGA
>NW_010564082.1:12729-29706 GCF_000687285.1 Phaethon lepturus
GGGATCACCTCCCTGTCCTCCATGTGTCTTAGCATAGCTTCTAGGAGGATCTGCTCCATGATCTTCCCAGGCTCAGACGTGAGGCTGATAGGTTGGTAGTTCCCAGGGTCCTCCTTTCCTACCCTTTTTGAAAATGGGTGCAATGTTGCCCTTTGTCCAGTCTCCAGGGACTTCACCTGACTGGCAGGACTTTTCCAATATCATGGAGAGTGGCTTTGTTACTACATCAGCCACATTACTCCCGACCCAATTCCCTCAGGACTCTGGGATGCATCTCAACAGGTCCCATAGACTGGTGCATGTTCAGGTTCCTCAGGTGGTCTCGAACCTGATCTTCTCTTACAGTAGGAGGGACTTCGCTCCTCCAGTCCCCGTCTTGCAGGCCATCCACTTGAGAGGTGTGGGAAGAGACACTGCCAGTGAAGACTGAGGCAAAGCAGCTGTTGAGTACCTCAGCCTTCTCCTCATCTGTTGTTACCAGTCTGACAGCCCTGCTTATCAGGGGGTTACGCTTTCTTTGACTTCCTTTTCTGGCTGACATACCTGTAGAAGCCCATCTTACTATTCTTTGCATCCCTTGCCAAGTTCAGCTCCAGCCTCGTCTTGGCCT
The DNA here is from genome assembly GCF_000687285.1 of Phaethon lepturus. Lineage (NCBI taxonomy): Eukaryota > Metazoa > Chordata > Aves > Phaethontiformes > Phaethontidae > Phaethon > Phaethon lepturus. The sequence continues at coordinate 13,340 of NW_010564082.1, forward strand.
TCCTGACCCCATCCCTACACAACCGGGCAGCGTCCTTGTACTCTTCCCAGGATACTTGTCCCTGCTTCCACTGCCTGTGTGTTTCCTTCTTGCCCTTTACGGTGCCTATCAGGTCTCCACTCAGCCATGCTGGCCTCTTGCCTTCCTTTCCTGATTTCTTATACCTGGGGATGCTTCTTAAGTTAGGCTGGGTTTAAAAAGAAAAAAAAAAAAAACAACTTTTGGAATGTGGAGGCAAATAATTAGATTAAATTGTTCAGGAAAGGTGGTTTAAAAAGAAAAAAAAAAAAACAACAACTTTTGGAATGTGGAAGCAAATAATTAGATTAAATTGTTCAGGAAAGGAGATGTGTGAATTGGAGCTGTGGAGTTGTTACACAGCCTCCTGTAAACTTGGAAATGTAAGGGCATGGTATGGTTGGAAGGAGGGAGGTGCTACAAAGGTGGAATTTAGAAATACTGCCCTGGCATGCAGGGATGGTGTTCAGAAAATCAAAGCTCAAGTTGAGACTTGAATGTCAAGGGCAAGAAAAAGTTTCCACCACTGCCTTGGTAGTATGAGGACTCGGGGGACGTGAAGCAGAAGGAGGTGACCGGGAACAGTCAGCATGAAGTTAGCATGGATAAATCCTGCCTGTCTGAGCAGATTCACTTTGGTGAAAACCTGGCTGGATTTGGAGATGAGGGGAGAGCAGTGGACATCTTTTCCCCCAGTTTTAACAAGGTTGCGGGCACTCTCGTGGTGTTATTCAAGTTGGGAGGTTGTGGTGGGATGGTTGTGGTCTGGTGGGCAACCAGAGGGATAAAACTCAGGTTGGATGATGGGGCTCAGAGGTCATGGTTAGTGGGGACTGCTCTACCTGGAGGTGGCCACAAGTAGAGGATTGCAGGGATTTGTTGTGTTGGAAGATCCTGCTCATTTAACAGTAATAGATGAAGGCACTCAGTGATACTAGAGTTGAACTGCAACTTTTGACTATAACAAGGATCTTCAGATTTCAAAACTTGAATGTGTTTCTGAGTCTTACTCATTTAGTTGTGTAATAGGTCTTCATCGAGAAGAGGTTAGCATTGACTGCTAAAGGAGAGTCAGGAGCATAGGACAAAGCCACTGAAGATTTTATTCCTCCAGTAAATTTATTAACACTCTTCTCTTGGAAGCTCTTTCAACGGTCAGGGAATTTGCTAGCTATTACCAATCGTGGGTTAAAGTATGAAATAGGAGCAATGTGTCAGGTTCTGCTTAGCCCTTGCAAAAAGATGGGACAAGTGCACGCAACTTTGCTACCCTCACCTGGTCATGGGCTGAAGGTAAGTCCCGCTGGCAGGTCAACTGCAGGAGCAAGAAGCTCTGGAGCTCAGCGGACTCCCCTGGAAAGGATTACTCCGTCGCAGAAGTCATCCCCTTCTGCTTTCTGAGACTTGTGTACGCTGCCCCGCCTGATGTCAGCACAAATGCCAACTTCTCATCCCACAAATGCCTGTTTATAACCGGTGTTCGGTGTTCCTGTCGTCTTGTCTATAGCTAATTTGTAACGGGAGAGAGAGTTTAGCTGAGAGACTGTATGTGGTAAAAGATTGTTGTTATTATTATCTGTTTTTTTCTAAGTATCAGAGTGAGTTACAGAGATGGTTGATTTTAAGGCAGGCAATATCCAAGACACTGTACAGTACTGATTTAAACATTTATTTTATGATGGCATATGTTATTCCTTCAGCTGTAGCAAGCCTATTTATAAAATACGGATTTATTTTACTGAAAAATCTTTCAAATTTTTAATACAGCTGTGAGCTGAAGTTTATTTTGGCACACTGAACTGTACTGTCTTCTACAGTTACTAAACATTTAATTGAATCCCTGTACTCCTTCAGTTCAACCACCTGAAAACCACTGTCTGAGTAACAGGGATCTTTGTTTCATGTTCAGAACTATTTTAGCGTTCTGGGAAGAAGACATTAGCTTGTGTTAATTGCTATTTTGTGTAGTAAATAGTTACAAATGTAACTTGAAACTTCAGTCTTAACATGTTGGGGTCTTGTATAGTTGACTGTCAAACTGCAATTGATTTCAATAACATCGGGGCTTGATCCATAAAGGGAAAAACCCCAACTTCTTAATTTTCCCGATAAATTGGAAAACAGAGAAATGCTGTTTTCAAGCGAAATTGATGGTGGAAATTGCCGACCAACATGCAGTTCACAGTTACTTCATGTGCCGTAGTCACCGCGGAAATGATTAGTGTATGTTGTGCTTCTCAGGTCCCAGAAAAAGATCTTTTTCTCCAAGAAGCGTTTTATGCAATTAACGGTAGTGTTGGGGGGGGCTGATGGGGAGGCAGCTTCGTGGCAGACTTTGCTTTAAGCAGGACTCGGAGGATCTGCGTGCGCGTGGCCCTGCGCGCCGGCGCGTCCGCGGCACTGCCTGCAGAGCGTGTGACGGTAAACGCGCACGGTTTTGCTGGATAAAGCCAAAGTTAAGGAGGAGAAGAGCCTACAGGCAGACGGTGGCACTGACGAGTATCATTAATGAGTCTGGCTGTGATGGGAGTACGGTTACGCAGATTGCTAAAGCAAGGAGCTGAGGTAGCCATCTCATGGGAAAGCAGTATTGTCTTACACCTGCCGTGAGTAATTCTTCTATACAGCATAGCTATACCTATCATAAAAAAAAAATGTATAAACTAGACTGGGGTTGATAGTCTTTTTTTATTCTAGCAACAGTAGCTTTTTGGTGGTGGAAATGTTTCGTTAACAGCTGAATACAATTTTTATTGATTTTAGTTTTTCCTTTCCAGACTCCGTGTCTCCAGATGATTAATTTATTACTTTTGGTGATCTTTCAAGGGTTTGCCCAACAGAATTCCATCATAATTTTTACAGTTTAGCTTCCTAATTGGCTTTTTGTGTTAGAATGAAAGTAAGGCTTTTTCCTAATCTGGACCTGCCAGGATTATCTACTTTACAAAGGACCGCTCCTCTCTCTTCAACTCTACTCTTCATGTAGTAGTAAAACGTTCAGTGCTAGTAGAAGACACCAAAAAGTATGTTAAAATATGCACGCGATTCTCTGTGAGGCTGCTCTAGGTGATATTTCCAAAACACAGTATTTTTAGTAAAACAAGTGTAATTTTACAGGCCTGCAAATTCATGTTATATTTTGTTGCTAGCAGTAGGAACTTCAGTTAATTGAACACTGGGAGACCTATTGGTGCATGAGACAGCGTGGTGGAGGGAGCACAAACAGCAGGTTAGATAGTCTGCTCCTACAGATCACTTCAAGGTAGTTCTTCGTAGGGTAGCACAAGAAGCTTTACATACCTGCTTTGCAACTAGAATGATGATGTCTTGCTGACACAACTAAGATCTATACCACAGATGAATGTATACCCGTCCTTGGTCTCGTTAGATGTACCGAGAGGGACTCTTCTGTTGTAGTGGGATGTCTAAATATTTTACGAATTTGGTCTCACAGCAAACATGAGTGTTTCGTAAGCGAATGGTATACATATTGTAAAGGAGAGGAGCCAGGATATGTACAATGGAAGTGGTTTAGGATGACAAGGATGATAGGAGGCTGGTGACAGAATCAGGAACTGATGGCACTTCTCCCAGATCTTGGCTAGTGCCTTACTCCTTCTAATTTCTCCCATTTACGAGACGCCTCAGTTCCCTTACAAAAGCACTTGCCAGCAGAATTCCTCCAGGCTCCATCTTGTGCAACTTTTTTTCAAACTGAATGGAAAAAACTATGCTGTGTCATGAATTAAGATGTCAGCAGCTTCAATACCAAAAATCGATGGGCAACATCCAGTCCTACTTGTCAGATGCAAGAACAGCCTTGCAGTGTGCGACAGGGAAGGTGCTTGAAGAAGCGCTGAGCTAAACCCGAGCAAGGTGGCAGTAGCATTGGTACTCAAGAAGTACCCATTGCCATCTTGTCGTCTCCTACTGAAAACACTTCTGCCAGCAACGTACCTGTTCTAGTGTGATGAAGGTGCTACAGAAACTTCAGCTCACAGCATGCCAGGCTTTGAGCGTGTCTGACCTGGCACAGTGATCTGTTCATTCACTGCTAGTCTCCAAACATCCCGATCTCGGTGCCCTTGAGTAGACAAGCGCATGAACCCCAAAGTCTTTGAGTTATTTACTGACAGTAAAACGAGCTTGTTACTAATTTAGTACTAAAAGTCCTTGAGTTCGGTGTTTCACATGCTGTGTGGGGCTTCCCGCTGAGGTCCGGCTGAAATCTACCCACCATGTCTGTAGTGCACTCAATGGGATCACCACAGGGTCTCTCCTGGAATTTAGCTGTTTTATGATGACAGCCCTCTTCATCACAACTTCTCAGTAGCAATTGCTTCCTGTTAATGGGCGTCACGAGCAGGGAGAGATTTATATCAGTAGGTAACACTCAGTGAAAGATAGATCATCTGTTCTGCCCATTCCTACAGGGAGCAGAGCAGTGGCCGACAATTAGTCATCGTTAAGTTTTTGGAGCTGTAGCTCCCCAGAGTGTAGGATCGGGGGGAATCTCCAGGTTACCTTGAACCCCTTTGTATCATGTATATCCCTGATACAGTTCAGCCCCAAATTTTTTATTAGACTGATGTTTAACTTTCAGAAAGGCATTTGAAATATGCAGGAGATGAAGACACCACCATAACCCTTGATAGCATAGTCAATAACATCCACTTAAGAAAAAAAAAAAGCTAGGAAATAGAGATTTTGAATGAGCTTCTAAGTTGCTCTTTCTTATTTTGTCTTCCTCTAAGATTAGGCAGTCCTTTACTGTCTGGTGTTTCTCTCTACAAAGGTACTTACACAGCGTAATCATGTTATCTCTCAATTTTTTATTGGCAATCTGAATACATTGTGTTCTTCAAGGCATTTTTCTCCAGCATTGAGTTTTTCTTTTTGCATCCTTTCAAACATACAAAACACGGATGCCAGAGCTGGCAGCAATAGTTAACTGTTTATTATCTCAGTGATCCTATCCCCAATGGCAAAAATTTCCTCTATATTTGAATCTAACTATTTCTTCAAGGAAAATGTTATCTCTTCTTATGGAGGTGTGGTTCTTGGATCTCACACAGAGTCGCACACCACTTTTAAGGCTCTAGTTTCCTACGCCGTCAGTGTGACAGTATTCTCTTCTAATGGCAAAGCTTTCCATCTTGGTTTTATTAAAGCACGTTTTGTTTCTGTGATCTTCATTTATCTGTGATCCAAAATGACTGTGTGATTTCGCTGTTGCTGTTATTTTTTACAGACAGCTATTATTGTTCTTGTTATGTTCACAGTCATTTTGGCAAAGATTTTCTATCTAAGTCCACATCATTGGTGAAGATGATGACAGACACCCATTAGAAACATCTCTGTTGAGACTGAGGTATTGAGAAACATCACTGATAAATGTGTCCTAAGCTGATTCATAATCCTTTTAATATGTGTTTGTTTATATCAGTTTTGTGTAGCACTGACTTTTTTAACTAGAACGTCAGTGGTGCTAACTCAGACACCCTGTAAAACTCTAATTTATTGCATCTTCATGGTTGCCTTAAATGAATTTGTTAGATGTTTGTGAATCCTGGTGATGAATGTAGTATAAGAATCAAGATGATTATTTTCTAGTGAAAATAATTTGCTGTTTGGTAGAAATAATCAATAATGTGTAAGTACATCGTGTTTGTATTTCATCAGTCGTTCGTCCTTGTTTTACTGCATTCTTTTTGGCCAGATCAAGACATTTAGAAATAAATTTTCAGATATAAATACCAGATATGCCCAATGGGCCATGAATTTCTACAGTTGTACTTTATTAATTAACTAAGACCATAATCTAGTACTAGGAAAGAGTTATAAAAAAATTTATATAAATACCCATAAAATAGCCTTCCAGTAGAGAAAATGGACTTGGAATCTCTTTATTAGTATTTGGCTCGCTCGTTCGAATATCAATGTGCCATGCACAACTGCACAAAATTAGAATTATTTTTTCTAATGCATCTGTGGAGGTGTTCTCGGTTTCTGTAGAGAAGAGATATTACATTTTCCACTGTAACTCTATGTGTAGTAAGTAGAATATGTATTACAACTTGTTCAGGTCAGAATGAAGTAAAATAATACTGTGATATTCTTACATTTCAGTACTGTAAGCTGCTCAAGATTCTGTTTTGCTAATACCTTGATGATTAAAGTTCTTTGAATGCCCTTGTGAGAGTGATACACCGTTCTTTCCGGCTAAAATTATTCAGCTGTTTCTTTCCTCAGTTAATGTATGGGGAGAAAATCAATAGAAAAGATAATATTTTAGCATTAGTTGATCCTAGGGTCTTACTTGATGCCAGCATAGCAGGCTAAGTAGCAAATGCTCTTAGCAATTGTTTCTGTTAGTGGAATTTTGAAAGCACTAAGAGAAATCTTGATCCATGGAGACAGTACAATAATTCACATTGACATATTTTCCCCATTCGCCACAGGGCAAGTGGAACTATTAATGCTCCTGTACAAAACCTTTTTCTCCTTTTCTCTTTTTTTAAGAGCAGAACAGAAACAGTGGTGATCACAACAGTGGATTATATGTAAAAATTTAGACTACCCTGCAGCCATCAAAGGGAAGAAGATTCAGAAAATTTACTATCAATGTACCTTGGCTTTTTTCTTTAATAGACCCCCCTGTGCAATGAGTATGTATATGTGTTTACATTGTGGGGTTTTTGCAGTAGTGTTTTGGAGGTTTGATGGTTGTTTTAAGCAAGAAGGCATCTCTGGGGTCAGGGAGCAGGTAGCAGTGATCGTAAAATAAGCTGTTTGAATACTGGATGTACACATGAACTGATTCTAACAAAAAAAATCTCCTCTCAGTCCATTCTGTGCCCCACAACATACAGACGGCGCCCAATGGAGACAGCCGTTCCAGTCATGTATACACAAGGAATAGTTGTTATCCATTGTAGTATTTTGCCTGCAGCTTTGAGAGACCCAATTTTGTCTTCCCTTAAGCAGCAGAAATGATGTCAGCATCAATGTGGCACTTTTTTCTTTGGATGTTTAAAGAACTGAGAAATTGAACCGTTCATTGATAAATATTTATGTAAAATATGTATAAATTTAAGCAATTTCACCCACTTAGTGCAGTAAAACTGCCTTTGAAATGAGATTTAAACATGAGTTCTTGAAAACTTGGTTGATTAGATGCTCAGGAAATAATAGACAGTTGCCTGCTAATAATGCCAGAAAAAAAAAAGACACTGTGAGTAGTAATGATAGATGACCGAATAAGTATCTTCTCAATGTGCATCATGCTGGCTGCAAGTTACTAAAATCTGCATGTGCTATTAAATTAACAATTAACTAGAACAATTTTCTAGGTAAATTAGCAAACAATTTCTTTGGTGTCCTTTCAAATCCTTCTTCCCCCCCTGACCTCCTCCCTCCCTCCTTTTTTTTTTTTTTTTTTTGAGAGCGAGCCAAGAGACCAGGCTTAGGTCACAAATGAGATGAGTTTGATGACCTCAGCCTACCGCCTCGCAGACATCTGTCTCTATCTCAAAACATCCATAGATTTTCGCACAATTGGAAAAGCTTGTCAGGAAATATCCAGGAATTGACTGAGAACACTTAACTCTTGTTGTGATTGTAAAACCTCAAGAAACTAAAAATCATCCCTTCCCTCTCAATAATAGCTGTTTAGTAGAAGTTACAATTGTGGTGCTTAAAAGGAAAAACATTCAAAATACTCTTATTGAACAAAGGTAGGGTGGGTTTTTTCTCCTTAAACTATTTATTATCTACATGAATTACTGTTGATTCTTCTCTTGTGATAGTTCTTTCTGATGTGGGTTTCTCTGTAATGTTAATCATGTAGGTGCAGCCTCTGGGAAAGACAGAAACTTTAACCTTTCCGGGTCATGGGTCGGAAGCCACTTTAGTTAGAGATCAGCGCAGTACAACGATACACAAAGTATTCTCATTTGTTTCCAGGTCTTTCAGGACATGCTAATTAATTATTTATACATTATCTATATACATTTACTTATCATTACAGCTCAGTTGTCTTTAGCTCCCACTAGTTAATTTAAAGGACATTTTTCTGTAAGGTAACTTCATCATCTGTGGCATATCTGTTCATAAGGCGTATCGAATAATTTTAATTAAGAACACAGTCTGTTTGCATGGAAGTATTTCCCTTTTTGTGTATGTCTGCTGAACTTTACTCTTCCCATAGTGATGTACAAGCCTGTACTGCGATCATTCTTTCAGATACATAAAGTAATACCAATTAATAAAAGATGATTCTAATATCAATTACTCTTCTGCTGGTCATAGGGATAAATAGGACCCAAGTTAAATACAGGAATTTGAAGCAAGGGAAAAATAGTTTGAGTGTCAGTATAGCCTAAGGTGTTCCCTAGACTTAGGCGATAAAAATGAAAACTTTCAAATTTTTGATTGCATCAGTGTTGCAGGTTCTTAATTGCTTACTGTGTTTTTTGCGACCTGGTAGCTCAAATGGCACATCAATGTACTGAAAAAGAAGAGCTCATTACAGAAAAGCGGTATTAGAGACCCTGCTTCATAAAAAAGACAGCATATGTTAAGAGACTGAATAATTGTGTTGATGAAATAAATGAAAAAAAAACCCTGAAAAGAGTAAGGTAAGCAACATGGTGCATTAACAGAAGCTGACATAATGTTCTAAATCCCCTTCTATTCAGTACTCTGTTTTAGGAAATTTACCTTTTAAAACTGCCATAGAAAGATCTTTTATTTATTTTAATGCCTTTTGCTTATAGCTCATGATGAACTCTTTGTGGACTTTCCGCAATGTCATCATGAATCACAAATACTGCAGACGTATCAGCCCAGCCGCCTTGCCAACGCCTGCCTGGCACAACAGTCGCTACCTTTAAAATTGCACCAACGATTCTGCTGTCAAGAGTAATGGTGGTTGTGAGATGATGGAGTCCCCAAAAGATACTTGCAGGACCACAGTTGTGCTGTGCTTGTGATACAAGTTCAACAAAACAGCTCGTCAGATGGTGTTTTCCTGTGCCGAGGAGTTGAACCGTTCCAAAGACAACGGTTTAGCAAACATTTTCATGAGATGTGTATCTCTGCCGCGTTTTCTTCATGTAATACGATAAGGCCTTTGGAAAGTTTATCCAATAATCATTTAATAATACCATCTTATCATAATGCACAGTGCTGCCTTAGTCTGTAAGTCAGAGTGATCTGGCAATAAATACAAACTCAAGTAGCAGTAGATCTGTTCATACTCATCACCACCTATTTGAATCGACTTTCTTCTGTAGTGAAATTGTATATTCCATGAATGTACGTAGTATGATCAGGCAGTGTTTATGCTAGAATAACAGTCCGCGTCTCTCTCTACATTATACAGAGGGCTGGAACAGCTCTGCTGGGAGGACAGGCTGGGAGAGCTGGGGGGGCTCAGCCTGGGGCAGAGAAGGCTCCAGGGAGACCTTCCTGCAGCTGCCAGGGCTTAAAGGGGCTTGTGAGAAAGATGGGGACAGACTTTTTAGCAGGGCCTGTTGAGATAAGACAAGGGGTGATGGTTTTAAACTAGAAGAGGGTAGATTTAGACTAGATCTAAGGAAGAAATGTTACACACTGAGGGTGGTGAAACACCGACCCAGGTTGCCCGGCGAGGTGGCAGATGCCCCATCTGTGCGAACATCCCAGGTCAGGCTGGACGGGGCTCTGAGCAACCTGATCCAGTTGAAGATGTTCCTGCTCACTGCAGGGGGGTTGGACTAGATGGCCTTGAAAGGTCCCTTCCAACCCAAACTATTCTATGATACAAAAGGAGCTTTCTCAATACACAGAAAGTTACCATCTCTCTGTGTAAGTTGGCACATAAACTGATGTCCTTTAGGATTTGAATATATCTTAAGTGTCTTGCATAGGGATAAGGATTTCTTGCCGTTTACTTTTCAGCTATTGTGTTTTAAATCTTGAGAATGGGAAGTAAAAAAGTTGCACAGGAGTCTTTATTTTGCTTTAGTAAAAGAAAAAAGGTGTACCTCCCAATAACTGCCTATAAAATGTTTGTTAGAAAAATATATATGTATTTGGAGGGGTATAAAAACATTAGTATGTTGCTAGATATATGGAGGCAGACAACATATGAAATCTGTTTCTGTGGCCAGTGGGGTATGTGTTTTACCCATGAAACCTGGCTAGTTTCTTTTTACTTTTCTAAAATCGCTGACCATTCACTGTTACGGATTGCCTAGCCTGTATATTGTTCCACATGTTGTAACTATGGAATTGATTTTCACTGCCTATCTCTTTGCTACTGTTTTTCTCCACTCTAATTTTCCTGTTTTCTCAGAGTACAAAGGGCTGTTCATTGAGATTATTATTATTATTTTTACATAGTTAATAGGATGTTTTTCTTATTTTGTTAACAGATTTCTGGATACACTACTCTTAAAATGAAATTAAAACAAGTTTAAAAAATCCAGTGAGCGCTTACACTTTTCATTATAGTCCATTAAATTCTTTAATAGCTATCTGTAGGTAGATTTTATTATGCTCATAGAAATGCATTCCAGGTTTTTGATGTGCAGATGTTTCCTGTCGTTTGTTATAGCTGCTGTGCAAAGTGAGAGTCACTGAAGGCATCCGAAGTGCCTACCCAGGTGCTGGCTAGCGTTACCGGTGTAGCATTATCAGATGTTAACTGTATGCGGATGTGATCAGGCAGTGAAAGGCACGGCGCTGCCAGGGAGACGCGGCGTGTCTCAGGAACTGGTGTGATGACTCACTAGAGGTCACTTTTTGCCCACTGATGAACCGTTCTCTTGTCTTAGCGCTCGCTGGTAGGGGAGAGCTGGTAGTACAGCATTTCACAACGGTACAGAGCGGTCTTCAATTTGGAAGAGGATGAAATTCGAGTCTGATAACTTGTAATCACCCCAAGTAAGTTTGACAAAGCGAGAGAGTGTTTCACTGTCATAACTGTAGAATCCCAGTGCGCGGTTGTGCTCGAGGTGCTTGACAGCAAACGGACATTTTCACATAACAGGCATCGCTTTCCTTTTGGCATCCTTTAGTATCCTTGCTCGTTTGTCAGATTGGTAAGCGTCTTGGTTAGTTTGAGAGGAAAGTCTCTAGGTAAATGCTTAGTGAGATGTCGCTTTGGTTTGATACACTTTTTTATCGTTCCTGAGGGGGTCCTCAGTTTTGTGGTATGTGTTTTCAAACAAGGACGTATGATGTTCTGTACACCACTTAGTTTCTAAGTGTGAATATAATTGTTTGGCAACTTTAAAATTGCCTCTGATCCAACTATAGGTTTTTTTTCTGGCTACTTGTTGTGCAACTTTGACGAAAGGAAGATGCCAAATGTGTTGTAAGGGAACTAAAGAGGAGGTGGAGGATAATAGAGTGCAAATTACATTGCAGCACAGAGACCACTAACTTACTGCCAGTTCAAGTTGGTATGAATGTACCGCATCTCCTAGAGATGCCCCTGCTGCTGCTTTAGCATGGTGCCAAGCCCAAAATAATTAATCCCACTTCTGAGCAGATAATCGCCTCCCGTTCGGAGTAACACTGGCAAGTCTGAACTGCTTATGGCTTCAGAGCTAGAGCAGAGATCAATCCGCCAGCCTGAGCATCTCTCTCCTTTCCTCTGGAAGCGGCGTAGGCAGTGCTCTGCCCCTGAATCCGTGTAGGCCAATGTACCTCTTGCACATCACTTCTGAACTTGATTTTCTGCATCTGTCGAGATGCTCAGCAGACTGTCCTAAGACTGTAACAGAACCGAAGAGATGCCCCAATAGCAAGTTCACTCAGGACATCCACTGGTTCTGCTTAGGCCACTGGATGGTTAATTATTCTCCGTATTACCTGTGAAATCGCTACCACCAAACAGGTTATTGACTCTTACTACAAACTTGCAGTTTTTTGATCCCTTCAGTTGGCTTTAATATGTCTGTTTCTCTGCATACAGAATGCAGCATCACAAAGAGTATCTGTTTTTCATTATAATTTTAAAGAGACAATCACATGTCATAACTGTTCTGCATGGGTCTGCGCCTACCGCTCTTAATCATCTAAAAAATAATACTTTGCTTCATGACAAGGCCCCAACTGATTTAAAACTTGAGAAGTAGATTACTACTCAGTAGTAACTTGCTACAATCCAGTTCCATAAAAGTAAATGCCGAATGTTGTTATGCTGGTTCATTATGTTGGAAGTATATTGCATTATAATTTTAAATGGAATTTTTAGTGTAATGCATTCCAAATGCCGCCTTCAACACCTTGGGAGACAGCTGGATCAGAGGTCTCACTTGCTAGTTGAGGGGCTGTCCACTGCCCACATAATTTTGTTAGTAGCTAAGGTTACATTTTTAAGGACTTCATTAGTAGTAGAAGCCTCAGCATAGTATCTCTGCAGTGTACACAGTTTGAATGAGCTCCAAGATTTCAGACAGGTGAGAAGGAGGAAGCCTTCCCCTGGGTTACTAACCCACTTTTTGTTCTTTCATGTTAATTGGCTGTTCGTTCCTGGGAACACAGATTGCGCTGCTTCTCCTTTACCTCATCCAATGTCAAATCCCCAAAGAAGCCCTGCCAGCGCAGAAGGGAGCGAGCCATCTGGGGCAGGTTGCAGTTGTTCCTTCAGGTCTGGATTTATTCCACTGTGAACAGATGGACAATGGCTGACATCCACTAATGGTTCTCCATAGGTTTCTTCTGTTGTTCATCTCTATCTTCTTTTTCTCTTCAGCCAGCACACAGACCTTCCTCGAAATGGTCTGTTAACTCTTCCTGACTAGACAGAAAATGATACCTCTCATTTCATGATAACCAGAAAATGCAGAGGATTTAATTCCACCCTAGTTCTGCTGTTTTTAACACTTGTATGAGGAGGGTGAGATCAAGAAGAAAATCCCTTAGTCACTTAATACAGATAACATCAGAGGAGAGAAGCTTTTTGTGTTCACTGGTTGGAAGGGAATTTATTCTTCCATTCATTCATCACACTGCAAGCTCTTTCACTTCTGTATGGCTGGTATTTCCAGCGTAGAGCTAGTATAGCCATTCCGTTTTGAGAAGGGAGCAATGCACATTTGGCATGTCAAAAATGACTTTGAATGTTTGACACAGCTGAACTTCTTGTTCGTTAAGTGGAACTTTAATCTACGACTTTGATCCTTCAGCAAACCTTCTTTTCTACAGTAGATGAAGGTCCTGTATTTTACTGCATGCTTGTGATGACCACCACTGATTAAAGCCTAAGTGTTTCCCTTTTGTCAGTTATTCTTTTTAATATTTTCCCCTCAGAACCTGCTGAAAATGTTTCTCCAAAATGGCTCTTCTCTTTCACATCAACCATAAAGCATTAACTTCCTACAGCGGGAAGTTTCACACAGAGGAAGTTGTACATTAAAAAAAAAGGCAGCTCTAATTAAACTATGCAACTACAAAATGAAAGTAGACTGATCTCTGTGTGTGCATTTTATAAACAAATGCTTTTCAGGATCTGAGTGAAAGAATTAAGGAAAGATTTAAATCCAAAGTAAGTCTTCTTTCCAGATTTTAAATGAATGGTATTGACTTATTTTGATGATACATTTTAAAGATCTGGTTTTAGGATAAAATTTAAATGTTGGGCCTGCTTTATCCAACCATTCTTTTCTTCTGACATAAATCCCTTTTTGGATGTCCTAATAGCATCTGTAAGATTTACTGTTGACAAAAGTTAAAATATTACATTGAAATAGAATCTTACATTTTGATTTAAAAATGCACAAAGCTTTTAAAACGGTGGCTTTAAAAACTGCTACAATGAATGACGCATGTTTGATAATGAAGCAAAAACATGCATGAAAGTGCCAGCACGCACAGCTATGACAAACTAAGGAAAGTTTGTAAGTACACAGTCTCACTATCTAGATGTAAGAATAGTCAAACCTCATTATTCACTTTAGAGAGCATTCAACATGTATCTTGGCTCATTGCTTAGACGATACAGCAGTAAAGCTTCCTCTTTCAGTATCTTCAAAGTCACATCTGCTAAAGATATCATATCCTAATGTATCTAATTTGTGAAAGCCCAAGGTCATGCCCTTCTGATTAGACATTCTGAGGGGAATAAAACTTGTACTTAAATTATACATATGGCTGTTAACAGATACACTTAAAACAATGTATTTACTCTTCAGCACATGTGCTCCTCCAGCTGACTCTTAAGAAGTCAAGAAACAGTTTGGGGACTTTGAAAAATGCTGTAATTCTTTGTGCAAAACACAGAAGACACTCAGCTGTGTAACGTTACTGTTTAAAAAAAATATAGTCACAGTGACAGCAGTGCCAAAATGTGGTAAGAGGATGGGGATTGTTATGTTTTGTGGAAGATTTACTTATATTGTAGCTGTACAAGTCATAGTCGAAACGGTGTGAAGATGACTGAGAGTTTGGTGACCCAGGGGTGATGGAGAACATAGGAAGTAAAATGGATGGGGGCAGCGGAAGGTTTGGCTGGAGTCAGCTGGTCTGCTCCTGGATTTTCTCATGTCCAGTCTAAAACTAGGCCACCGAAAGCCATGTAGGGGAGGAGGGCTGAACTCTGGGTGAAGGCAAGCTTGAAACAGAATGAGCATTGCATTGTGTTCTGAAGGAAAACTTCAATCACTCTTCCGTTATTTCATTTTCTTTTCCATCCCAAGAGTCTTCATAGCTTATCCTCTAGAGCAGGTGCCTCATGGCAGCTGTCAAAGAGCAGGGTGGAGAGCCCTTTCGCCTGGGGAGGCAGGGTCAGATAACCTCTCTCCTTCAGCAGATGCAAATCAGCTTTCCCCTATTGAAAGGAACACAGTCAGCTGAGGATCCAGCCCTTGATGCTTTCCCAGGAAACATGAATTTGTGATGTGTGTGTGTGCACGCCTGCGCGGGCGGGGAAGTCAGTCCGGCATTACCTACAGTATGCGTATTTGTTAAGTCAGCGTATAATCAGAAAGGAAAAAGAGCAAGCATATGAATCCCTTCATGAAGTAGCGTAGAGAATACCAAACTGCAGTATTAATAACCTCCTGTTATTGAATACTCCATCTGTTCATCATGCCAACTTATCCTCACTTAGAGCACTCCCCTTGTCATAATATTTTGTACCACACTCCCCTCCCTCCTCAACGCAGCAGTTCCAGTTTAGAACTAAACATTTGCCCAGTCATGTAACCCCACCAAGGAAATGGTCTCATTGCCTGGATCTGTTTATATTTCTCTATTAAAAAAAAAAAAAGTAACTGAACTCTTAATTTCTGAATTTTCATTTTCCACTATTAATTTTTCCCAGAGATACTTCCATATCCATATTGGTATTCACAGAAATTTCACTGGTGGTTTAAGCATGTTCTACCCCTAATGTTCATTCCCGCTTTGCCACATGGCAACTAAAGTAGTGAAAAAAAACCCCAACAACCAACATTATTTTCTTTTTACAGCTTTGATATGTATATATTTTTATATTTGCTAACATCTATAAATGGCAATAAAGTGGTTAACCACTTTAAAGCGATTAAAACCAAATTTGTTTATACAAACCCCACATGAGGCTCTTGGCTAGATGCTGCTTAGTGATGCACAGTGAGAATCTAGAGAAACTACATGTTCTTTGAGGGACGTCCGAGATGCCTATACTGAGCCACAAAAGGCTTTCCCATGAGTATGGGAAGAAAATTAAAAAATTCAGAGGCTGTATAAACTTGTCCTGGGAGTTACCTCCCGATGCTGCTGGATAACCCTGTGAAATGGACACTACCTGGAGAATGATAGGGAAAGTCAAGTTATTAAGGAGCTGGAGCCAAGCTGCCAAAGGCTGCTTTTAAGTTAAAATCCTTTATTTGTGCCCTGAACGGATTCCTGAAATCCACACAGCTTAGAGGCTGAAACCATCCTTTGTAATAACCTTTGGGTTCAAATATTCCCCTCTCAAAAAAAAACCAACCAACCCACAGAAAATCTACAGCCTGTGCATATAGCAGCATAGACGATCCTCCCCTAGTATCGGGCATGTTGCTTACCAAAGTGAATTACTAGTGAACGCTCCCAGGAGTCCCTGTAACTACTTGTATTAGCTACCTCTAATACACCCATCACCACGGGTATCGTCAGTATCGCAAACCAATCCTGCAGAATCCAAAGCAAAAAAGCTCATAAGATGTGAAGAGCCTGCTCCCCTCCTTTCCGTGCGCTGGTTTTTACAAAGCACCCGCGATCCCGGAGTTCAGCAGTGCAGTCAGCAGAATTAACTTCTCGCACCATCCCGCAAAACGATTAAAAACGTGCGGGAGGAGGTGCCGGACCTTCGGCTGAGCTTGGCGCGGGGT
>NW_010564083.1:0-7646 GCF_000687285.1 Phaethon lepturus
GAGACCGGCCCGTTGCTGAGTTACTTCATAGAGTAAGGGGGCGGGGAAGACACCCCCCCCCACCATCTTGTTGCTGCTTTTTTGTGGATTATTTGGCCCTGGAGGCTAAGAAGAGCCAACGTGCGGGGTTGGTTTCCTGCAGAAGCGGTAGGGTCTTGCTCACTTGAGTGTGATGTTTGCTGTCATGCTGCTGGAGAGCCCCTGAGTGCCCCTTAGGAAAACTGCGATAATTTTACCTTCCCCTGCTGATAGGGACTGTAAGCGAGGGTTTAAATGCTGAAGTGAAACTCTCTTGTCACTTATGTGAGTTGTTGATCAGTCAATGCAAAATACCTACGGAGGAGTGACAAGACTTCTCGTTAAGACTCGCAGTCCAAATGCAGTGTTGCAGAAGGTGCTCCTTTAATTTCGCAATGCCTGCTACACGCAGTAACTGGCCAGAGTTGTGTGTTTTGTTTGGTAACTGTGTATGACCAAGATACAAAGATTATGATACAGTAACCTAGACATAATTTTATTTGCTGTGGCTTTTAGAAGAAAAAAATCGCTTTGAATTCTTTTCATGATTGAGTTGTGGCAATTTATGTTAGTTTATAGCTTTTAAATCTGTAAGTTTTGGTCAGATGACCCAAATTCTGGCTTTGTCACTAGGATCAGGCTAGCTCTATCTGTTCTCTTCTGTAGCTGTGAGCTGCCAACTCAAGAAGATTTTTTCAAGCTTTGTATTAGAGGCGAAACAAGCTTAAGTGTTAGGCCCTGCCAGTACCTTAGTTTTTCCTGCCTTGCTAGAATTAAGATGTAAGCCAATATAAAAGCAATTAAAAAAAAAATGCAAGATTGTCCTTTGCGAGCCTGTGCTTCAGTTTCTACCTTCTTGAAACTGCACAGCTGTTTTCACACTGTATGATGTGCTTAAAAAGCACAAAATGGGACGTGTTAAAAAAATGGCAGTTTTTGTTGGGAAAATAAAATCGTTTTAAAAATTAATTCCTCTGTTTTATTGTGCACCTGGCTATGAATTTTGGAAAAAGCAGGAAAAAAAAATCAGGATTTTTAATATTTTAGTCTGTGCACAGTGTTTGCAATGACGCATTAGTTTTGACCATAGTGGATCGCGAGGTCAGTAGAAAGTTCAGGGAAAAAAGCACTGTTTAAAAGTTTTACTTATCAAGGGTATACTGCAGTGATGTTTCTTATCTGAATTGAAAGATCTGATAAATGCAGAAAGGGGTAGTTGAGATGGGTGGGCAAGGATCATATAAAAGATAGCTTTAGTAAAAATAGTCTCTGATCAAATCACTAAACATGGTGTGAAAAATTGCTGGGTACAGTATTTAAATATACTTTATTTATGAACATAAGATTAATTTAAATACTGTGCTGTAAGGTGATGAAGAGGCTTAGGGGTTCCAGAGAAGTATACAGGTACTTAGTGTGTATGTAGAGTTATGACATATGTATGGAAATTGTCCTCTGCTTCATACAAAAAGTGTTGTACCCAAGTATTCATGCTATGCAAACAGAACCATGTTTTTCAAGTCTCTTTCTTTAAAAAGAGAGCATGTAGTCAGCTAGGATATCTTAATCTAATTTAAAAAAGGGGCTTTTTAGAATATTACCCTGACTATAGTCGACATTACTATCTTTTATTTTGACTTGCCTGCTGCAAGCATCCCTCTTGCTTTTTCAAACAATAAAGGAAACCTATTCCTCTTGCTTTGCCCTAGTGCCTTGCTGCTGTTCCCTTTTTCTTATGTAAACAGCAGTTCAGGTGAAGTTTTCTCCCTCTGAGTTGAAGGAGCAAAGTTCAGGAATTAGGAGCTGTTTTATTAGGACTTGGTCAGTCACTGATGTGAGGACCGAAATGTGCTGGGGAGCAGGCAGACAATCGAAAGCTAGCCAGATGTCAGAGTCCTTGATCATTATCTCAGGTCTGTTGGGTCAGCTCTTGAAAGTCATGTCTCAGCATGAGCTATTTTGATCTCTGTTCTCTTTGCTTGCTTTGGTGAACCCACATGTGGTCCTGGAGTACCATGCTGAGAAAAGGTGCGTTCAGTGAACCACAGAATTTCTTTGCCCTCCCATTAAAGTTGGAAGAGTTAATCCAGATTTCTGCTGGTGTGATAGAGAACAGACTTAGGCCTGTTTAATAGTTTGAGTGTGTCTTTCTTTTTTTCTCCCCCTTCTGAAAGAAAGCATAGCAAACTTTTTTTTGGAGGTGAGCTTTTGCATAGTTCAGGTTTTAGAATTAAACATTCCAGAATCAGTCAAGGTAGAAAATGAAGTTTTTGCAGAGAGTGAAATTTGAGATGCAAGAGAGGTGGAGTCCTGTGTTCCACATCTGCAGTCTGATGCAGTAATTTGGGAAGTAAATTTGGGAGCACATGTATTACAGGCACTTGCCTCCATGTACTAAGCCTAGGTAGGAGATTATTAAGAAGCGTTCATGCCAGTTGCCTATTTATGTATACAGCTTTTATAGCAAGCATGTAGTGTTATCATGCGGTTGGAGGTACACAGATGTGCTTTGACTTGATTACTGAAAACTATGCCTTTAGTCACTCAATGACTTCCCTGTTTGTTGTTCACAAGAGAAAATTATGTGTCTCCATCTTTTATCTCAAACCTCTAAAAACAAATGGTGGTTATCCTTTTTTGGGATGTGATCTTCAGCTGTTAGCTTTCCAGATGATTACAATTTAGCTGATAGTTTTGTTGAGCTGTGATGCTGGGGTCTTGAAATGCAGATGATACTGTGAGAACTGTAGCAAAAGGCCTGTTTTTTAGAGAAACTTGATGCAAAGGTGGAAAAACGGGTATCATTTTCCTTTTCTCTTTTATATATAGAAGTTACTGTTTAAATTTGAGGTGTGTGAAGCACTGAATTGCCAGCTTTTTTCTTCAGAAGTTTATTTCTGATTTATTTACATGGGTCATTTGTAGGCTAACTGATTTCCTAGGGAAACTGTCAACAGCATCTTGCTAAAAACATTTTTGTTATACTTTCATGGGCTGTGAGGCTAGTGGATGAAAAAAAAATTATTCGGCTTTCATTTTGCACCATTTGTAGTTATTTTTAATTAAAAGCTTGCTTCTCGAGCTTTTCGAGGAACTGTAGATAATGTCCAAATCAATTTTTACCTTTTGAAAGTTCCTTATCTTTTTATTGTAGCTGTGTCTTAAGACACTTGTATCAGCTTCAGTAAATGATCCTCTGGTATTCTGTGTTTGATCTCAGATGTTCATGTTTGAACTTGTACATCTGAATTTGATAAAAAATGGCACACTCTGAGAGCATGAAGCTAGTTATGCTTGGAAGCATGAAGTCTGTGGAAGTCCCAGTGCAGCAAGACCCCTATGAAAACTGATGATTGGGTGAGAGCAGAATTTAGCTATTGCTTAATTTGGAACGGTGCTTGACTTCTAACTTTGGTAGATCTGATGAGGCAAATTTTAATGGTGTGTAAACCTGCTGTGGAAACCCTGAATCTCGATTCTGTGTCTGTGCACATAGTTTTCACTGGAGCTGGACTTGTTCACCTAAAGGCTGAAAGAAGCCTTGAAAGTGTGAAGTCTTGTGTGAAAAAGAACAAGGGCGAAGGTGGTGATAACAGATTTACAGATGGTTATTTTATGATACTTTTTTTTTCTTAAATTGGAACTCATCACATGCATCAGCTGTTTCAGACTTAACAAAATCGGCAGAATTTACCATAACAGATGACTCTAAGGATGATTATCAGTATGAAGAGGTAATTTACTACATTGATAATCTTCTGATGTATGTTGTAGAATATTCATGTTTCATTCTTTTGTCTTACTTCATCTGTTATAAAAACATCCTAGGAGAAATGACACAAATCTCTTTTATAAAGTGTGATGATGCTAGTTTTCAAGGGAAGATTTAGTGTCAGTTGATTTGTTATGTTTTATTTGAACATTAAATACTTTTTTACACAGCTACTTCTATTTAGATGTTTCAGCTTATTTATAATGAATATTTCAGTAACATAAATTCTATTAATTAAGAGAATATTAATTAAATTAATATGGGAAGTTATTATTTTAACAAGAGCGAGATTATTTTCAGTAGTTGTACTGGGTGTGGAAATGGTTGTATTCTGAAAAAGATGTATAAAATATGTTGGTACGTAACTTTAAATCCCTTCATTTAGGTTGCAGCAGATGACGAATTTAGTCTTCAGGAAGATGATGAGGATCTGTCAAAGGCTTTGCAGACTATTCAAGAGCAGGCTGAAGATGCCCAAATTCTAGTAAGAACTTCCTAACCATTCTAAGACTGTCTGTAATTCAGTTGGCATCAGTGGCTTAAAATTTACACATCATAACTTATTTTAGTTATTAAATATTTGTGTGGAACAGGTGGTCTCTTATTTTTTACAAGTTTGTAGGGGTAAGCATATGCCACAGTGGGAAAGGCAACTTATGTTTCCGGGGCTTCATCTTCCTTAATTTTTGTTACCTTATGTTCCGTAAACAACCTGATATTGCAAATATATGTAACAAATATATAGGTAGATTATTTAAAATTTATTAATGTTATTACAATGTATGTTATTTTAAGGCTTGTTTCTTTATCTGAGTAGACTGACTCAGTGTGATGCCTGACACAGGAAAGAAACTGCATATGCTTAAGACCCACAGAAGCTTGTACTTGAATACTTTGCTAAAAAAGATTATTCATATACTGAAAATAAAGAATGGGCTGTTGCACTATGTTAAATCAAAATGTTAATGAAATTATCAATCATTTCAACACCATTAGTTTTTGATACTACTTACATTTAGCTTGATTTCCAAACAGTTATGTAATAGTTCAGTTACACAATGGGACTGTGTGATTGCATTTTCCAAAATATGATTTACCTGAATTTACTTGCTTATAACAATGTAATGGAAAAGTCCTTTTCCCTTCTGTGTTTCTTATGTCGCTGCTTAGAGTGTCATCAGTAAGCTATTATCATAGTTTTTGTTTTGCAAAGGTAAATGGTTAATGATGAAAAGATAAAATTATGTGAATGACTCTTAACATCAAAATGGAGGAAAAATGTGCATTTTCTTCTGCACTAGTGGATATCAGTAGATCAGGTTTGTATTTTAGATCAAACTTTGAATGAAAACTGACAATACCCGTGTCTTACGTGTTTTGAAACAGAATATGCCTGAAAACTAAGGGAAAGATGGCAGAAGTTTTTAAGACTGAACATATGCTTCTTGTTAACCAAGTAGTGGAAATTCTTGATGTTCCTTATGGGCAACGGAAGTTATGTCTGTTTTAGTGTGTGAGTTGACATTCAATTAAAAGTGAAACATAGAAGAATAATTTACTGATCTTTTGACAGCGCTATATTTAAATAATCTTTTACCTCTTTATTGATTTGTTGAACTTTGCGTGGTAGGAAACAATATGCTAATATCTATCCCATTTAATCAAACTGAAGGAAGTGTTACCTTTCCGTAAAATGAAAGAAGAATGTGTATGCTTAAACTCAAATTCTCTTTGATTTTCTGCTTACGCTAATAGATGTCTGCCTTCTTGCTGCTTAAGTCATTATTTGGAGGCCTAATTTTTTCCGTAATTTTGAAACTGAAATAATATTTTCAGCCTTTAGACAGAAAGGCATGAATAGAAAAATGTTTTAATACACTTGCTAGTTCCTTGACAGCTTCCGTAATGATTTACTGTATATTTTGTGAGGCTCAGTGAGGAGATTGATGCTAATTCACTGGAAAAACCAAGCAGCAAATGCTTTTGGTGACCAAGTTCTAACTAAGTTCTAGCACTGTTTCCTGTGAATTAAAATTGAATCGATATCCAAACTCTGAGCTAAGAAGCACAGTAGAAGGCTGTTGTCTTCACGTGGCAAATAATTGGTATGCTTTTTCAATGATTAGTTTCTAATCTTGGCTAAAATATGTTAAATTAGGTAATAACCATATCCTGGAATCGCTGCTCTGTGATAAACGGTTTTAAGTGACTGAATATTTGCTGTTCACAGTACCTTGTATACCTAATCCTGTATTAAAGATTACATTTCAATACTGGATGCAAATCTTTTTGTTAGAAGAAATTGTGTGGAGAAGGCACAGATCAAGTGAGCATCCAAAAATATTTAAGTGATTTGCCAAATGCAGATACTATAAATATCCACAGTTTCTAAATTGAGTAACTACAGGGTTTTTTATGCTCTGTAAAAAGGTCGAGTATAACCAGGAAAATCTAAAAAAATCCTTATTTTCAAAGTTCCTTCCACAGTAATTAGCAGTAATTACTAAATGAAGAAGAACAAACATTAGCAAATGAGAGATGGTGCTATTCACATTAAAAAAAAACCCAAACAAAAAAACCCGCCAAAAAACAAACTGGAACAACCAAAAAAAACCCCCAAAATTAGTGTGTAGAAATTAAACCTATGTTTCTACAGGGGATATTGAGGTATGCTTGCTTTCTTTCTGAATGTCTGCATGTGTGTAGTGAAACTACTGGTTTTTAAGGAGTTTGAGGCTTCCTCAACAGTTACAGTTCACATTTTTATTTGGATCCCAACAGAGAAATCAGGGTGATGGGAGCTCTGATATCTAAATAACATTTCCCCCTAGTCTGGTGGTAAAATGGCAGCTAATACAAATTACAGCTGTGCTGGGCAACACATACTTTGGATAGCAGTGATTTTTCCTACTGTTCCTTATCCTTCCTAGTCACAACTCAAGTTTTTTTTTTCCTGTGTTTTTTTGAGACATTGTAAAGTAATATAAATTATTTTTAAACTCGAACAAGAGAATGTTTTGCGTATGAAAGAATATTTTCAGCTGACAGGGAACCTAGGAAAAGGATACAGAACTTCTGGAAAACCACACACACAAGCAAGCTGGCCAAAGTACTTTCTTCAGTAGTTAGAGCTATCACACTTCCATTCGAGGATCTTTGCTTACTATCTCAAATGATAATCTGAAGTTTCATGGTCCTTCACTAACCTTATATTTTATGTAGGTTTGATTTTTAAGTTGTTTCAATGTGTGAAAAATCCTTGAATTCCCTTTTTGTATTCTTTTTTTTAGTTTAGTAAGTTTTGCAAGAACATCTTATTTTGTTTTCCAGAGAAATTATTAATTTGTTTCATTTGTGTTCATCTTTCTTCACTGGATGGAAATTCTTCCGAGTATTGTGGAAGTTTTTAAGGTTAAGCTTTCAGCAATTAATTTATTTTACTGGCCATGTTTCCAATCCTTACACTCAATGTTTTGAAGATTTTAATTGAAAAATAAATATTTAATGAAGAAGTATTTAGAAAATATTTAATGAAGCAAATATTTAGCTTGTTTATTTTGACTTAATGGTCAGAATCCTGTAACAAGGTGGTTTTGTCTATGTAGCTGCTATAAGGTGTCTGTCTGCACGACATCAATTAATAGATTTTTATTGTCCTCACTTCTAAATAGGTAAATATATACCAAAGATGACTGTTAGGCCATTCTATGGGTAGTCGTCCAAGGTTAAGATTAAATTAAAGGAAGCGGTTAGCCTAGTATCACTGACAAAGTCTGCAGAGGAGCTAGGAATTTGGTTCTAGTTTCCTGAGGCCCTGTTCCAATACTGTGCCTGTTAGACTGCATTCATTTTTCCC
>NW_010564083.1:7677-14382 GCF_000687285.1 Phaethon lepturus
AGCTTCGGTTCCTGAAATGATTCTCAGTGCTAGTAGCTAGCTAATAAATTCTCTTCTGCACAGATTAAATGAATTCCTATCATATTTCCATTTTTATTAAGGGAATCAAGCTGTGTCATTTCTTCCAAAGACTGGCTTTATAGATGTGTTTGGGAAACTACAAGCAACATTATTAGACACTTCCCTCACTTAGAATAAAGAAAGAAAAGCAGCAAGAAAAGGGATGCAGCTGCATGTCTGCAGATGTACTCTCCTTGGTTCTTGTGTTACCACAATTAAAAAATAGACCTGTCTGTACTGTATCTCTAGTATAATGAAAATATGCTAAATATTACATTGCACTTGGCATATTGTATTATTCATAATACAGTGTTTTGTGGCCTTGACTGTACATGTACAGTTCTTTCTGTTTATATTAAGTAGGTTGCTTGGATTAAACACAACATTTTCTGGATTACACAAATTGGCTATGAGATTTTTCCAGTGTTTTTATTAAGAGAAATGCCTTCATCTGCAGGTAATTCATGCAGTCATGTTGATAGAGTTCCCACTAAGGACATGAGTAAGCCATAAATGAATGGAGTTATCAAAAATCCCTGGCTTACAGACTCTTGGTTTTTTTTTTTTTTAAATGGATGGAGGAAATACTGTGCAGTCACAGCCTTTAGCATGACTTGATGAATATCTGACTGGATTTTTTTCAGTTTTGTTAGTATTGAAATGAAAAGAAGGTAGGCATGTGTGGAAGCTGTTTTTGCTTCTCATCAGTACTCTACAGTGGTATTTATTTTTTAATATGTAGCACATGTTATCACAGAATCTGAGTTTCTTTCAAGAGAGCACTAAGTCATAGTTGTAAAGCCCAGTTTTGTTCTGTCATCCTCTCACCAGGAGGCAGGCATGTGTAGTGTAGTATCTATTTTAGTAGCCTGTGTTGTTGAGCAAGTATGTTGTAGCATTGTGCCCTGTGAGGAGTTCCCAAATGACGAGAGCTTCATGTTTAGGTATGTCAAGTCACTGTAATCAATTTGAAGTCTGAATGAGTTAAAGCCATCTCTTTGTCTGCCAAGTTGTGGCAGTCTCTCTCATCTGGTTATCTTTAAATGCATTTTGCTGGGGGGTTGGGGTGGTGGTGTGTAGTCTCAAAGTGGGTCATATTTTACTTTTTTTCAGACCTCCTTGCATCTTGAAATCTCTCTAGGAGAGCTTAATATCAAGCTATGTGCTGTGTGGGCTGGATGGGGTTGGGTGAAGGAAGGAAATTTGCATTGCAACAAAAAAACTGTGAAAGGGATTTTTTTTCCTCTCTATAGTAGGATTGCTCTGTTTTGTTTTGACTCTGCTTTTGGCAATTGTGCTTGACCCATGAGCTGATCTTATCTGAATAGCTGTCTATCTTTATGGCATGGGAGGAGCTGCATATAAAGCCTCGATGCACCATCTGCATTCTGCTAACACTTGTAGCAATGTTGTCTGGCAGCTTTATTTAGTGTCTGCATATGGGTGTTGAGAAGAAAAGGAAGAATTGATAGTTGTGAGACTTCTTAAGAGATCTAATGATGGAGATGCAGTTCCTTTGGTCTCTCCATTGCATGTGTCATTACAAAAAGAATATAAGCCATTCTGTTATCACCTTGGACTTTGGTGTTTTTCATTAGATGAAGTACTGATTTTTCTCATCAGCAGTTTTGAAGGTTGCTGAAGGGTACACAAATGAGAACTAATATTTTATCTGTGGTCAGTGATAGAAGATCCCCCATCAGTTTAAATAGTTTCGGGTCAGTATTAGATTGTCATGTTCAGAATACTTTCTTAAATTAGGTGATTTTTGAGTTATTTCTCTATAACCTGTCACAGACCTTACATTAGAACGGTCAGTGATTATAGATCTGATCTTTGCAGATCAGCTATATCAGACATATCAAAAATAAAGGTGAGGGAAACATTCAGCTGTACTCCAGTAGGTCTGTGACTTCAGATGACTTTAGGAAGAGAAGATATGATAATTACATTTCTCTTGTATGTTTAATAACAATTATCAAACTTTAATTTCAGGCTTTGCAATCCGTTCTGACTTCTGAGAGATCCGTGTCTGAAATACCTGAAGCGATGGATGACTTCTTCTGCAATTTCCTGGTCAGATTGGGAATGTCCAGAACCCTTGACTGCTTCCAGACTGAATGGTAAAATATTTTAAGTGACCACGTTACTTTGAGAATTAGGAAGTAGATGCTCAGGATTCAAATATTTCCAACATTTCAGGGTATATTTCCAGAAAACTCTTCTGAGTACAAGTCATTCTTAAACATGTAGTTTTACCAAAGAAATGTATTCATCTTGAGAATGAGGATGCAAAATCTTGTTTTAAGGACAGACGTTCAAGAAAGCTGACTCCAGGGAGCTCCTAAACGGTACCTTTGAAGGACTGTATGCGTTTTGCCTAACTCTAGGCATTTACAAGCCTGAAATGGTCATGGGAGGCCTCTTGTGACCTGTAAAGAGAAATACTCATTGTCAGGATGCAACACATCTGAGTTGTTTAAGCCATCTCCTTTAAGACAAAATGAATTAAACTATATTTTTTCAAGTGTATTCTGCTTGCCAACAAAAACTAGAAGCCAGCTGCAGTGCAGAAGTAGTCATTGGATCACGAGTTCAATGTAAAATGATCAGCATTTCACGTCAGCAGTGCTGAGAAATCATGTGGTTTTGTTATTTTCTTGCTTTCCAGAATGTGAGTGCCTGCTTAAAAACTGAATATTTTGTAGTGTGGTACAGTATTTGCACCTTAATTGTTTGGGTGGGTTTGGACATTTTTCATAGCAACCTTGTAATTTAAGTAGAATTATAAAGGTTTTTGATACTGGGTAGTTTTTGGTACATCAGTAAAAATAATATGGTTGGGTTTTATTCTTCTTAACTTAATATAGAAATCAGAAGAGTAAACTCTTGAGCTGTTGCTATTTTCTTTTTCACAGCTTTTATAGATTGCAGGGATTTTGTCTATACTTTGTGCAGAAGTTCAAACATTCGGCTTTGTCTAAATAGTCCACTTCCTCCACCACTCTTTGTATATGGAATCCCACAAGATGTATACTTTTTTAATATTGATTAAGAATGATGTGCCAGGAATGCTGCAAAGCTTGAGAGGAGAGCTGGATTATTTTGGAGCAAAGATGACACTTGTCATAAAGTTCTGTTGAAATACTTCCAGTTACAAGCTTGCTTGGAATCTGCAAGTTGCACTGGAAAATTCTGGGAAGTGGAAATGCCTTTCTGTGAATTATCTTGTAGTCAGTCTTTAAACATGAGAAGTTCAGAGGGTTTTTAAATAATGTCTTTTGAAATTGTTTAATTTGAGAATTAGTAAATTGGAAAGGTAGAAACATCTATTTTTGCCTACAAAAGCCTTGAAGCTTTTAAATTTTCTTAAATATTCTCTAATGGGGAATTATTGCTGTTGTTTGCAAGGCTCTGGTCCTATGAGCACAGAGCTCACCAATCAGGAGTTGCCTTTGGGATTAATAATCTACTTTTTGATAGCGTAACAATGCAACTTAAATGAGTCCTTAGAGAAGGAGCACTATAGTTTTGTATTTTTTTTCAACACAACTGGTATGGATAGCATTAGGTTTGAAGTTGTAATAGTTTTTATGCTTAAAGATAATGAATACTAGACAGATAAAAATAGCAACCTTTTTATGAAACTACAGCTTTCTTTGAAGCACTTGGCTTTTATATCAATGGCAAAATTCAAATTGCTTTTTAAAGAGCAAATGCAGGTCTTAGCAGGCCCTATCTTGTAAATCCTTAGCCATACATATATTTTTTTCTCTAAGTAATTTCTCTAAGAAATTTTTAATTTCAGTAGCATTACAAATGAGCTCAGCATGTCAGGATCTAATCTTACTGTATTGAGACTTTTTCTGCATTAGTACCTTATTTCAAAATGTTTCATGTTGGTTTGAAATAGAAAACTTACAATATTAATGAAAGTGAGAGCAGATTAGTGTACTCAGGTTCCTCATTATGTATTGGGACGACACTCTTGCTCTCATGCTGTGGTGATCAAGTACTAATGGAATTTAAAATGAGAAATTAATTAACGTAGAGAAAATTTATCAAATGGCTTGCTTTGAAATAATTGTCTGTCTGAGATCTAAAGGTCACTTAAATTGGACCAAATTATCTGTGTTTATTTCAGAGTATGAGAAAACATTCTGTTATTCTATCCAGCTGTTTAAAATGTCATGGTTTGATTATGTTTTATTTTAAGCCAAACCCACACTTTTTCTAAGATCAATATTTTATCACATATGTAGTTTTTTTTACTTAAGCAGTTTTGCACATTCACTTCTTTCTTCCAGTTACACTTTAAGGAACTTAGACTAAAATTATTTTTACAATATCTAATATACCATTATATTTTCTATTCCTTTGATATGCAAGACTTTATAGTGCTTTTGAAAGTGCTTGCATATGAAAGATACTAGATTGACAGCTCTGGAGTATGAAGTGCAAGAGCTGATCAACTGTGAAGTCATGGATCCGACAGTCTATATCTCCTAATCCTAAAAAGCTCACTGCTGCTTGCAGTGTGTTGCCAGTCTGAGCAGACGAATCATTTGCTGTTCATGCATGTGCAGGGAGCTATCACTGTGATTAGTTAGTACACTCATTGGACTGGTAATCTCTGACTATGTATTCCTAGAGACATGGCAGTGTTTCAGCTTGTGTGTAAAAGCAGAGCTGCAGACTAATTATGGAAACAGTATTTGAAAATTTATTTTCTGTTTGATGTGGTTAAAATTATGAATAAACTGATGGGACCAAGCAAGGTTAAAAGCCATGTCTGTCTTGTGTATGCCTTGCAAAGATTGCCTGGGTTGGGCATAACTGAGCACGTGCAACAAATCTACTATGCCTTCCCTGAGCATAAAGGTAGGCTCATTAAAAAATAAAATCCTTTCTGCAGAACGAAGAAAATGAATATGCGTTTTGATCTTCCATGTCACAACTCCCTGAAGACAGTGGAAGCTATCTGCTTATTCTAGGCATACCTAAGTTTCCTCTGCTCTGTGTCCTCTTTGGCCTGGAAATACGGCCATGTTAATGTATGTGCTGTGAGTGCTCTGAGTTCATAAATCCTGAGAGGAACAAGGGTTATCAGCTCCAGGACAGCATCATGCTAAAACAGATTAATTTGTTGGATTAGAACTGGCTCAGAATACCAGTGAAGTAACCTCAAGTTTGATTTGCAGAAAGCCTCGTGGACATAGCTACTTTCTTGCCTATGTAACAAGCATAAAATGATGGCATAAATTTTCTACTTACATGCCATGATAGATTGGAGGCGTACACTAGGGCAAAAAGGTGCTTTATTTTTCTGTGCTCATTTCTTTCTTAGCTCTCAGTTGAAATGAGATTTTATCAATTGTGATGATAATTTTTGGTAAGAAGTTCTTGTAAAAGCTAAAACTTGAAATTTTACTCCCTGAATGCATCTCTAGGTGAGTTATCCTTTGGTAAGGGATTATCCTGAGCTACCTATCAGTTTATTGCAGAGGCTCTCTGCAATGCAGTTCCTTTAGAAATCTTAGAAACTTGAATTCAATGTAATGTATATAGTAATAGTGTATTATTCTTAGTCAGTCTGCACTGAGCTTTGATCATCAAATCATCGTTGACCATCTGTTCCTTAGGTTTCCAGATTCTTGGTTAATTTTAAATAGCAATTCAAGAAAAATAACTCGGGTCTGAAAAAGCTTAGCAAAATGCTTGTGTGTGCATGGAACTAACTTAATTTGCGTTACAGTTCCCTTCATAATGGAAAGAAGTGAGGACAATAGCTATTTGGAAGTTGGCTAGGTATGTAGGAGTTCTGTAAGTTTTACGGGATGAGACTGATGAAAGATAATCAGACATCACAATGTAGTTGTGTTGTGCACAGAAGCCTTCATTTTTAGTAGTCGTCTTAGACAGGGGCATAGTGGATTTATTGGTATTAATTGTATTACATAAAAATTGTCTTTCAGAGTTCTTTACTCTGCTGGAGGCTAAGTTCATCAATTATCCATGTCTGATATGTCTTTATGCAGAAATTTGGTGTTCGTAAGGTGCAGTTAGGGTGCTCAGTGGTGAAGTTTTTCTGGCAAATAAAGGAGTATGTAGAGTTGTGGTCATCTGCAATGAGGAGTGCCCTTATTTGTGATATTTCCAATAGGAATTGTACCTGCTCATCACTCAGTGTTTATTTGGAGAAAAAAAAAGACAGACTAAGCTTCTTTCTTAGTATTAAAGCCTGCTTCTACTGTAATTTGCTTTAAGAAAATGAAGCGATGATAGAATGAGTTTTGCTTTGGACATGTTCAGTTTAACTTTTCAAGAACCTTTCATCTACTGGTGATGAATGAGTGACAGGTTAATTCATAGAGATGAGGATTCCTAGAAGTATCTACAGAATGCAGATAAGTGACTGTAGGAAGTCATTTGGACATAAGTTTCTAACATTCCCCTTAAATTTTTTGGAGGATGTTAGGAGTTGCTTGTCACGTAAGAATCCCTTATTCTACTAACACTTTTTGTTTCTGCAACATGTTTTGTTGATTTAGGAGTACTGTGCTTGCTGTCTTCAAGTTTCAAATCTGCTGCTTGCCTCCAAGTGCAGGAAATAACATTTAGTATAGTTTTTATCTCTAATTCCTG
>NW_010564083.1:14413-27182 GCF_000687285.1 Phaethon lepturus
TGACTTGAAAAAAAATGCACAGATTCAATATATTTTTCACCTGAAAAGGCAAATAATGTTCATATTACTCCTTCTAGTGAGTTTCCACCCAGAACATCTTCCAGCTGGAGTCAAGATCTGCAGGGAAGAAGATTGTGGGGCTATAGTCTTTATCCGATATAAATTATTTATAGCTCCATTGAACCTATGCTGAACTGTTATCATGGCTATCACATGTGCACAAGCACCAGTGTCTTTGTCTTCAGTGGGTCTACAAAAGTTTGTACCAACTGAAGGTTTTGCTCTTCTGTCTTCTAGGACAGAAGTAAATGAAGAAGTATGCGTCTTGTACACATGTACTGGATTCTGGAATCACCTCTGCAATATCTGCTTCCACAGAAGCATCTTGCACTTGTATATGTAGACTTGAATCTTGATGTCTTTGAAATACTTTGACAAATACTGATAGTTTATAACAATTTCTTGAACAAGCATGATTCTGCAGAAGTATCTATTTTGTGTGGTGACAGTCATGCTTTTCTGAATCCTTTCTAATATCACTGTTCTTTTTTTTTGTATAGAGGATACTGGGTACTTTTCAGTTGCTCTGTATTTAAATGCCTTTAATTTAAACCTAAGATGAATAGTGTCAATGCCTATGTCCTTTTTACTGCCTGTTAGAATATTCTTAGCTTTCACTGATATCTTACCAAAAGATGAATAGTAAAAGATACGAGACTGACTGAGCAGACTTTATTGCCAGGGGCTATTGAGATTCTTAAGTTGCTACGCAGCATTATGTGATTACATGCTGCTCCAGATTCCCTTTTACTTCTCAAAATGCACGTTAGTCTGTACAAGTATTTAAGTAAAGCAGCCTTCAGGCTTCTACATCATGGAATCATGTTTTCTTGGGGCCTGGTAAAGTAGATAAATATTGGTAAATATAAATAAATAGAGGGCAACATAACAGGAAGGAAGGAAGAAATTTCCCCAGAAATTTCTGTATTCAAAGTTTAAGATAGCTCATAGAATCATTCAACTGGGTTATCCACAGCTTTGTTATTGTATTTGAGCCCTGCCAAAATTTTGCATATATTTTAGCATAGGAAATAAAAAGGACTGAGTATATACAAATGTTACTTGAACAGGAATATTGTTTTCTGTCTTCTATTTAAGCTATTTGGAAGAAAGAAAGGAAGGAAAAAATTGTTTAAATTGAAGTACTGTGTTATACAGGATCTTTCTCTTGACTATTATGAACAAGAATACTAAGAATGAAAAGCAGTAAAGTAGAACTGTGTGGTGGGATAGTACTGTTGCTAACTGGTAATGATCATAAAAGGTAAGTGCCTTGACATGATAAATATCTTTGTGATTCTAGTTTAGGTAAATGCTAGCATGAGAGGGGAAACATCGGTGAAGTGAGAAAAAGGAAATATGGAATAAAATATCTCTGCATTGATTTTTTTTACTAGGTATGAACTCATACAGAGAGGTGTGTTCACAGCCAAAGATACTGGATTGGTTCCAACTGTGTATACCCGCAACCAGCAGCTTGAGGCTGAGAATATGCGTTTGAGGAAAGATTTGGAAAACTACAAGCTTGTTGCAAAGTATGTTATTTAGTCTTAATGAAACTTTGATATACAGTAGTAAATGGCCAGATAAAGTAAACCCAAGTACTTAATGGAAATAATAAGTTCCTGTTTGTTATGCTGGCTGTGCATATTTTTACTTCTAGTTGACATTTATAATTAAAGTTCAATTTTCTGAGCTCTACTAGAAACCTAAATCTTAATTTCTTTTATTTGTATTTACTGGGCTATAGAAAACAATTTTCAATATCCAGTAATCACAACAAATTACTGCAAAGAATCATGTGAGTATAAAATGTAGAACTAGAAAATAAATGGTTATGTGCATTTTGTATTAAAATACAGTACCATAAATTACAGCTACCACAAAACATCAACATAGAAAAAGTCACTATACACTTATTCTTCATTTTTTAATTGCAAAAAATCTATCACTCTGGTCCTAGTGGTAAATGGTATGTCATTGTAAATTACTATAATTGATTATACATTGGAGTAGCTGATTTTAGAAGTCAGTTGTACTTCAGTCATAAGAGTTAAAATACTTTGTGTAATGAAGAGATACAGTAATGAACTATATGTAACATAGCCTTTTCTGAAGAATGCTATGTCTGTACACATGTGTTCATTGAGAATTTACCCTGAAACCTAATAATGCACTCACTTTGATTTTGCCAGTGCTTAGTTTTAAAACATGGAGCTGTAAAAAAACAAGTGAACTCAATCTCTTTGATTTTCCTCAGCATTGCTCAAGCTACTAATTTTCATTTAGATTGTTCCTTTATATGAAAAATAGCTATTCAGAACTTAAGTAATAATTGCTGCTGATAATAAGATAATCAAATTATGTTCCAATGATAATGATTTATGATTTATTACATGTTAAATTAATAAATTAATGGGTCATAATCAAATAGTTGGGTAAACAGCTTTAATAACCAAGGCAAATATTGTACGGTCTAAATATACCATTGCACTGGGAGATGGGCCATATGGAAAATACTCCTTTATTTTCATCTGCAGCTTCTTTGGACAATGGGTAGTTAGGGATTCTGTCTCCTGCATGAGTGGGAGAGTAAGAATCAGTGATGCATAGTAAAAGACGGACAAAATCTGGTCCTTCTGCAATTTATTATTGTCAGCAGTAATTTTAACAGGCTTTCCCCCCCCATTTTTTTTTATTTTTTCCCCCCTGTATGAAGCAGAACATACTATAACAAGGTAATCTAAGCAGATTATGACTTGGTTTGACTTTACACTGCATTCAGCATCGGTGGGGCCTCACCTTGAATGCTGTGGGCAGTTCTGGGCCCCACAGTTTAAGAAGGGTGTGAAGGTCCTTGAACATGTCCAGAGGAGGGCAACAAAGCTGGTGCCAGGGCTGGAAGGCATGTCTTCTGAGGAGCGGCTGAGGACTTTGGGCTTGTCTAGTTTAAGACAGGGAAGCTGAGGGGAGACCTCATTGCTCTCTACAGCTTCCTGAGGAGGGCATGTGGAGAGGGAGGTGCTGGTCTCTTCCTGCTGGTATCCAGTGACAGGACATGTGGCAACAGCTCAAAGCTGCACCAGGGGAGGTTTAGATTGGACAATAGGAAGCATTTCTTTACCAAGAGGGTGGTCAAACACTGGAATAGGCTTCCTAGAGAGGTGGTTGATGCCCCAGGTCTGTCAATGTTAGAGGCATTTGGACAGTGCCCTGAATAAAACATGCTTTAACTTCTGGTCAGCCCTGAAGTGGTCAGGCAGTTGGGCTAGGTGATCACTGTAGGTCCATGCCCATGCCATGCCACTGGAGTTTTCCTGGCCTGGTTGTGAACATGAGGCTCAAAACCATTTCACCATGGTCATGAGTTGGGGGTTTCCCATGTCTATATACTTTATGGGGTGCCAGAAGACATTTTATAGCAGATGCCTAGTTAAAAGACTGAAAAGACAATGTGATAATCTGCAACAGGAAGAAAGCAGGAGAGAGGAAAGACATTGCCAATATGCTAGGTTCCTATGGGCTGTCTGTTAAACAGAATTCCCAGCACTTGCTCACAAAGTGAACTGTGCTAAAAAAATAAATCATGAACTGAAGTCATGCCCTGCTTTTTCACATTCTAATGTTTGATGACACCTAAAATAGCAATGCTCTGGTGGTAAGCAAATGAGTCATGTCACCTGTCTGACATTCCAGAAAGGACGGTGAGATATATGGAAGTTCTATATGACAAATTAGAAGTCAGTAAATTCTATTCATTGGTGTTTACTGTTAAATACTGCACTTATTCTGCATGTACCTTGTTAAAACACTATTACAATTAGTCCTCCTCTCTCCACTTGTCGGGAGAGAGCTTTATTTTCATAGTCTTTCTACTAATGTGAAAATGGAATATATATAGATGTGAAACTTGGTTTGTGCTAATGGTCGCTAGCCCATTTTTCAACCTTTTTGTTTCAAATAACTTACAAAGTGTTTATTGATACTAATGTTGAATGTGACAGAAGTGCTGAACTTTTATTTCACTTTGTTTTGATTAATTTATGAATTAAAACAGTACTGTTTCTGGAATAATGGATGCAATTGAGCATTTTCTGCTGTATGTACCATGAGTGACAGTGTTCCTTTGTCTTTTGGATAAACCTTGCTCATAATTCTCTCTCTACTAAAATCCATTTACTGTAGTGACTGTTAACAGCGGTTTTTCTTGTTCATACATTCAGTAACTGGAGTCAATACCCTTGCTATGATAAAGTAAATATTAACATGGAGGACAATTTGAGTTTTCAAGTATTGAGAGGGAATTCACAAGCTTATGCTGAAAACAGAATGCCTAAGAGCACTGAAGAAATGCTGATTGGACTGGTTAGAAAACAAGGATTTGTGAGCAAAGAAAGCCTCCTAAAGTCTCATATTTTGCTCTGGGGATTAGTCAGCAAACTTTCAGTGCCGCGAAGTGTATTTTCAGAAAGCTTTTAATTACGTTTGGTATTTCTGAGCTTGGTACTCTTGACAGTCATCTTGCAGAAGAGATGTTATTTGGGACCTAGGCAGTATGGGGGTCTGGGGTAAATGAATGTAAACCAATTACCTTCTGCTTTAATGTTGTTTAGCAA
Source organism: Phaethon lepturus (assembly GCF_000687285.1). Taxonomy (NCBI): domain Eukaryota; kingdom Metazoa; phylum Chordata; class Aves; order Phaethontiformes; family Phaethontidae; genus Phaethon; species Phaethon lepturus. The sequence continues at coordinate 19,090 of NW_010564083.1, forward strand.
TTGGTGGAAGAGATTCAGTGTCTAGAAGCTAACTGTAATTGTATTTTGGGTATTTTAATAGAGTGTTTACATGATCGCATGGCAAGCAGGTGGGCAAATAGAGTAGATTGCAGACTGTTGGTTACATTTCACTGTGGCTTTTCATTACTTAAAGAGAAAATCACAATCACCTTTACTTCCGGTGTACAATGAGTATATATTTTTAATAGGTTGTCCAATGTCTGAAGGCGTCTTTAGATGTAACAAAATCCCTGAATGCATACATTAAAAGAAACAAATATCAGCATAATTCTTTTACTCCAAAACTAGTGATAGTTATTACCTTAAGGTTTGGATACACTACTGATCTTTATTTAAACTATTTCTAAAACTAAACATTGTGTTGTGATAGGAATGAAAACTAATTCTATGTTGGTTTGCCATGTGACAGTAGTTAAAGGATACCTGAAGTGTACTTCCTTTCTGTTTCTGTGAAGGCTACTGTTGAGTCCAGATTGCTTGGTAAGGAATGTTGTTTGCTGCAGTATTTCTCGAATGGAAGCACAGATATTTCCAATATGCAAGGAACATTTGAAAACGTAACTGAAAACTGTTAACTCTTACAGGAGACTAGTTAAGTTTAATAGTCTTCAGTGATGACTTGTGCCATTCAAGCATTTAATATTCTAGCAATGCTTGTGAGGTGAATAGTGGATTGTAGTTTCATAGCAATATTAAACTCTGCCTATCTGATTATTTCAGAAGATAGCTTGAATTTCATACACTTTGGTGTTTTCCTATGGCCAGACCCTTTGTATTGCCTTTGTGTTTAAACATGTAGGTAGCCAACATAGCAGTATATCAGGTTTAAGGTTGTGTTAAACCCAGGGACTGCTAAGTGTGATATTTGTAAGTTCTTTAAACATTTGTGAATGCATTAGGTAGATGGAATGTAAGTTGTATACAGCTTTTGTCTGAGGCTTGTAATTGTGTTCACAAAAATCAGTTAGAAAGTCTAAATATTTGCAGGTATCTTTCTGTCCTGATTTTTGGAAGCATGCTCACAAATACACACCCAGTTGCCAGCCACAGTGATTCAAGGAAATCCAAACTTAAGAAATTTAAACTCAATAACATCAAAGTGTTATTAAGCAGACATCTTTTTTGCAGCTCTGGACGCATGGGGGATATCTCCTCCTAACATGCGTGCACTGAAACGAAAGTTCATCCTTTATATACCTTAAAGACATGAATATTCACACATTTTCCAAGAAATCACCGCCTCCTTGCTTATCTATTACATTTACATAATGCTGGCATTGCAAAACTACGCTACGCATGTGTGAGGGCTCTCGGGTGGTCGTTTGGGCAGGTTGCCCCCTACTCTTTTTTCCCTTTTATGGTCATGGGTCTCGAGGATAATTTCTTCTCCTTGGATGTTTGCCCCGTCTGTTGTCCAGCCAAGCGGTTCCTTCTTATCATCCTTGTTAGAGCATTCCTTCTGTCCCTACGCTCAAGGTTAAGATATCTTCTCTGTTCTCTTTAATCTCGCAGTCCTTGTTCTTAACTCTGCTTTGTTTTAATTTTCATGAGGCCTGCTTTCCCTGTGATTAACCGTTTACACATAGTTACAGTGTTAGCATTGAGGAAATACAGCCTAAGGACTATGAGAGTAGGCCGTTAAACATAATCACACAGTTATTAGGCTAAAGAATTCTATACTGAAGTCAAACTAATCATGTAATCAATAACCTTCCATATATTAAGAAATTTGCAAAACTTAGTTGATTAGTGACAAATGCGAAAACCTTATAATTGTTTTAGATCCTTGTTTCAACAGTAACAGTCAAAATATAAAGCAGTCCTGGAAATCATTTATTATTACTGTTAGTGCTATCACCAGCAATAAAATCCTCAGCTGATCTCCTATTTCTGTGCCAAAATCCAACCATTCCTGCATATATTTTTCCACTTAGGCAATGAAAAAAAAAGGGCACACTTTTTGTGTTGTGCACCGTATTTAAATGCATCTGTTTAATTACATGGTACATCTAGCATCCTTGCTGCTAAATGCTGTATAAACTACCCAGAGTAAAAGCATGACAGTATGTTTTCTAAAACCGTCTTTATTTTGATTAAAATTTTAGGGCTACAAGTTGCAGCATGTTGGGGAATAAAGTCTTACCTAATTTCAGTGGGAGCAGGGCATGTAACTCATCTTTGAAAATAACTACTTGTTTTTATTGGGCCTCGCCCTCTTCTGTTATTTTTATCAAACTACTTGCTTGACAAAAGTTTAAATGGAGTGAACTGCAGTCCTTGACGTCTGTCTTAACTAAAAGAAATAGATACTGGCTTTGCTGTGGCTGTAGCAACATCTTTTTACTCTGAGAACAAGCCATCTGCTTAGCTCTGAAGGTGCAGGTTTTGTATTCAAGATCTTATGGCAAGTCAGATTCTGAGTGGTGTCATGATGGAGTTGTTTTACGGAACTGTCCTGAGACCACAGATTCATTTACCTCTCAAATCATTTGCTGTTCATAGGAGCTTGAGCAGAATCATAATCTGTACTGTGTATCCCAATACCAGTATCCTGAGTTACTGTTTCACAACTTCTGGTATTTGCATGCGCATGGCTGATGTGAGCTTTTCACAGTGTTACTGCAGGGGCAGCCCTGCCTGTTTTTGTTTCCCTGCCAGCTTTTTCTCTGCTTTGACTGATACATGGTGGCACTAATTCACTGTGCTCTTCAGGTCTTTCTGAGTGTTTCTGCCACAAGCAACACTTTGCACTACAAATGTATGCATATAAATATGGTAGTTTGTATAGGCAATAAATATAGCAAATGCGTATATAGTAAATAAAAATTATTTGTACGATTAAATATAATGTACTGGCAGTTATGGGTCTTCTTCCTAGACCTGTGATTTTGGCATGCTCCATTATCGTTCCTAACTCTCCAACTCCTCTTGGAGAAGAAATGAGCTTTATTTTTGCAAAGAGCAAATATCTAATTTCTGTGCAAGTTAATTTCAAGGTTCCTTTGCAATTAAACAATTCATCTACTAATGTCTGCTGCCAAACCTAGATCGGTAAAGGCGAGGAGAAAATGTATGGAATATATACAGAGTATTTTATGTTTATGGAGCAAAGTATCTCAGGGTGTCCCATTGATGTGTGTAGAATGTGCTTAGACAACAACATGTTGCCAGTATGTTTGTAATTCATTTTCAAATGGATTTCTTTTCCTTCCTCCTGTCACGTACAGGGACACTTGGGGACATGCTGCAAACATGACTGAATAGAGCCTAGAACTTTTCTAGCATAATTTTTCCCGGAAGCTCTCTAAATGCATTTATTTGCAAGGCAGTGATACAGTTATCCTTTTGTGTGTGTCTTTCTAACATGTATCATTATGTTGGGCTCCAGACACGATGCAGACGTTAGAAAATCAGTATTCTAATAAGTTTTTATGTAGAGTTTTAAACACACAAGAGTATTGTTTCCTAATCACCTGCAATTTGAATATGTACCTCCACAAAACCCCTTGTGCTTAAAGTAAGGTTGTCCTCAACTCTGAGACTTAAAATGCCAGTATCCTTATGGATTCTATCTAAAAGAACTGAGAGAACATGAAGAGTACTCATGGTTTTCTACATCAGCTGGCAGCAAAAAGACCTCAAAAGTACGTGTTCTCTGCTACAGGGCATACTACCAAAAGTTTCCAACTTGGCTACAGTAGGCATGTGTATATCTGAAAATTAATTGTATGTATTCAACATACCCTGATAAGCAATTAATAGGAAGAGACTAACACTTCTCTCTTACGTTTTCTGTTTACGTATAGCAAAGCAAAAGAGGCTTTCTTAAAAATGCAGAAAGAATGTGACTTCCATCGAATGCATCATAAGCGAGTTGTCCAAGAGAAAAACAGGCTTATATGTGACATTAAAAGGTAAAAAATGACTTTCATTACCATACATGTAGCATTAAAAAGAACATCTTCCATTGCTGCCTGGTAATGAGGTGACATGGTGGAATTTAAAGTGCTAAAGTAAAGCTAGCTGCTTCTAGTGTCCCAGTAAGTAGCAGTTCTGTCTAACCATTCTGCCATGTCACATAATGATTTATGATAATTCTTTGTATATTTTCCATGGTGTGATGTAGCATTAATAAAGCCATCTGCTTAGAAATACATAGTATTTCTAGTAGTTGAAAATACAAATGAGAATTTCTTTTACCCAGATCTTTTTCCATAAATATGAAGTAATTTCTGGATTTCTTTTCCTTTGTCAATTTTAAGGGTAACTAGTGTCTTGCTGAGTTCAGAACCTTTGCATTCATAGTTCCCATAGTTGGTATTTTCTGTCCTTTTACATCTTGAACTTCCTGTACGAAATTTGCTTTGCTTTTGTTGCAAACAAGCCCAAACTAGTCTGTTGGTACTGGGTTAGAATAGTTTGTTTGATAATTTCTAATTCTGTAATTTTGTCATTCTGGAATTCTCTAAATTTTCTATTAACTGTTGTGCTGCTTTCCCTCCGCAAGTAGAACTTTTATATTGTCCATCTGAAGATCACTGGGCCAGGTGAAAGAGTTGAGTTTAGAATCCCTGCTTTGTATATGTTGAGACCAGCACTTGTTTTAAAATAACACTGGGGCGTGGCTTACATCTGCGGCTCCAGACAAGTCACAGAATTTTGGCTTGTCAATACTGTTATCAATAAATGCATGTAATAGCAACTACATGTTCTAGATCTTTAAGCTTGAAATCTATACACGCTCATGCAAGCGAGCGCTATTTACTGACTTACCCTCTTTGTCAGCTTTTTGCAAAACACAGTGTTTTGAAGCTTAGTGTCCTATGTTTCTCTTGAGAGATTATATATCTGGTTTTTGATTGTTCTGAAGAATTAAAGTGGTTAAGTATTCTAAATTTAATGTGCAGTGAAGAAAGAAATAGTAATCCAATTATGACTGTTTTGTCTAGGTTATAGGATCCTAGTTGGTAGTCAGATAATAGCTGTACTTCTCTTCCTTCCAATGAAATATCCATCCGCAAGGAAAGAGAAATTATCAAAACTTCATGTCCAATATATGATGAAGGATTAAGAAGGGGTGAAAACTGGATGGATTGTTTTAAAAGACGTGACTAAAACTGGAACCTGTTATTGATCTGACTTTTTTGTGGTATTCCACTTGGATGGCTACCTGTTAAATACCTTTGTCTCCTCTGTGTTGACCTTGTGGCACTTCTAGTCTTCTTGGGGAGGAAGAAAGTTACAGATGTAAATCTGTGATTTAACTCATCTTTGAGGAATCATTTGTCCTCTCGTTCACAGGCTGAAGACACATTATGCATCATATGAACCAGTGCTGAAGCAGTTGACTGAAAAATACGAGACTACACTGAGACAGAAAATGTTAACTAGTTTGGAGAGAGACAGAGCAGTTGAGCAGGTAAAACTATGGTGAACACCGCTTGCAAAGCTGTGAGGAATGATTTTGGTTTTTACTTTGGTAAACACATAGGATATTTCTGTTAAAGCAACTCACTTATGCAGTAGTTTGAAGTAGAGTATTTTACTGAGTTTCATGTTATTTGGTGAAATGTTAATATTGAAAGTATGTGAAACGTAGTCCCACAAAGTAGTAGTTCTCAGTCTTTGCTTGCTTAGTCCTGTTCTACGTGAGTCAGCAATGTGCAGACCCTGTTATACTTTCAGTGTCGACAGCTTGAGGAAATGTGTCGTATTCCTACAGATTCACATGCTTTCATCTATGCTTTTAGAAATCTCTTATTTTAACTTTCTTTATTACTATTTATTATTTTTTTCCTAAATATATCCAGGAATGGCCTACTAGTTTAGGAAAAAATACATTAAAATATCAGACAGGTTTTCTATCTTGTGGGTGGAATAATAGAGTATTTTACTCCTATAATCATATCTGATTTATAGCTTGGTATACATGATATTCTGCCCCTTTAGCAGGAAGTACTATAAGCACAGGTAGGACGGATGAAGAACAGAAAATTATCTTGCATGTGTTCAGCCAATAGGTTGGTTGCTCAAAAAAAAGGAAGAAAAAAAGAAAAAGCCCTCCCAGAATGTGCTGCATTTCATTAGTAGCATCAATTATATGTTGGTAACGTGAAAGGAATTTACCAGGCTTGCACTTTCTCCTAATAGTCCTCACCTCTTGTTTCCTCCTTTCCTCTGCCTCCAATTTTTCTCAGGTCACCTGAGAGATTACTTGTAAAAGACTGAGGATTATATGTTTGAAATTTCAATAAGTGAAAGAAAATGTCCTACAGAAGAAGAAAGGTTACTGTCCATATACAGTTATGCTGAATCAGGAGTACAAAACACAGGACAGTTCCAATGCTAGGAAATTTCAGGAACATATGCAAGACCTACCCAAGTATGACCTGTACACATTCTGGAGTGGTGGCTTTTTTGTAATGCCATATTTTGTGGCACTTTCTTCTGACAAAGTTGTATGTCATACTGTGCTGCGAGTTAAAGATCAGTGCGTGATAGCAGTGGTTAAAAGTTGATGGTGCAGTAAGAGCCTTAGTATTCTGTTTGCATTGTTTTAATAGAGCTGTAAAAGTATTTAGAGAGATTCTGGATGGCTTTTATTTTATCATATTTTTTCACTGGGCCTTTCCAAAATCTTGAATTGGGAGTAATGTTTATAACATAGAGTCAACAACCAGAAAATTCAATAATTATACATGGAATTTATTACTTCAATATGCAGGCATAAATGCTGTGTATTGTGAACTGACAGTTCAAAAGCAACGTTTTCGTATTACCTCTTCTTGTTCTCTCCCCTTTTTAAAATTAGGTTAAAGGTTTGCAAGCCACATTACAAAATTTAGAGTCCGGATGTGCTATTCAGATTCCTGTGACAAAAGGTAAAATATTCCCATCACCAACCTCAGACTGGCTATGTGTTTTTGTTGTTGTGAGTTTCAAAATCTGGTGTAACAGTAAGTAAAAAATACTTGCGCTATAAACGTTTTATTGGCTGTCCTGGTGACAGAGCACAATTCTATCATTTGAATATTTATTCTAAAGTTTATCCACTAAGGATGGTGAGACTGCTGAAGGCAATATGGAGTGTGTGAGGAACTACGGAAGGACTTTGTCCTAGAAATCTATTTTCTGTGTGATTTTTATTTTATCCACTAATACTTTTTTCATGCAAGTTTTCTTTTTCAGCTCACTGTAAGAAGCTATATATGGTGGTCTGCAAAAATTTTGAAAATACTGCTGTTAAGAAATCCAGTCTCTAATTTTAGCATGTCTCATTTTTACAGGAGATTGATAAGGTTATATAATACCTGCTGGAATAATATCTCTATTTGTATGGTGCTACACTGCTTCCCTGGTCTTTTGAATAAATGCATAATTATTAAATAATTTTTCAAACTCCTCAGTAAAGGAAGCCCAAGCTATCACATTCTTTGTGAGCATCACTCCTGCTAATAATTTTGAACCTATTTTCCATTTTCAGCTACATTTGAGAGTGAAATAAGCCTCAAATAAACCAGGTTTTGAAGAGACTCCTGAAAATAGATAATGAAAAAGGGAAAAAAGTGACATCTACCCTCCTTGACAACAGAGTGTTCATATGAGGAGGGAATGTTGTACCTGCCTTAGTCATGAGCAGAACTCCAATCAGAGATTGCAGTTTACTTAACATTGGAGAAACCCTAATTTCTCAACCACATAGGTGACCGGGTATCAGATATTATACAACTTCCAGGTGAAGCATTTGTTGCTTCACCTGGAAAAAAACCCACCTTTTTGTGGTTTTTTTTTTTCCTCCAGTGTGTTAAAGACCTAGACTTCCTTTTGCACTGGTAATATACTCCAGGTAAAAAGCCACAGGGTTACCCTAGCCTTTGACAATAGAGCTTCATTAGTTCCCACGTTTGTGGAGTTAATTCCATTGTATAAAATTCCTGTAGAAAAGATAAGACCAAGAAGAAGAAGAGTAGCCACATAGACTTTTTTGGTTTCTTTTTTTAGATTTGTCGTTGAGTGAAAAGGATAGCAAACATTTGTGGCCTCGATGGGCCGAGGTCAAGTGTATGAGGTTT